>NC_053391.1:155362168-155662168 GCF_905171765.1 Bufo bufo | reverse complement strand
AGGCAACTAGCTGGGTTAATATATTTAGAGGGAGTAGAAAGAGATCTAAGAAGAGGAAGGCCAATCCTGTTTCTGTGCTTCCAAGCAAAATTGCCAAGTTGGGCGATAATGCAAGGGTGTCAGTTTCAGAAATGGCAGCCCTAGTGGATACTGTTGTCCCTAACAGCCGGGAGAACAGCCCAGCTAGTACTCGGGGGGAGGGGGGGGGATGGGGGAGGGGGGGGTGTAGTGCAGGTAGGCCTAGACTGTTAGTGGTTATAGGGGATTCTATAATCAAGAAGACGGATAGATTAATTTGTCGCCAAGACTGCCTCAGTAGAATAGTTTGCTCTCTCCCTGGTGCCAGGGTATGGCATGTGGTGAAACTGGCGGATAAATTACTGGGAGGGTCTGGGGATGATCCCGCTGTCATGGTCCATGATTGGCTGGCTGGAACACGTGATACTAGTTTATATAGGAGCCGATGTCCCGCGCTCGGATCATTCAGTGTCAGGGAGAGCAGACAGTAGGCAGGGACAGATAGCGTTTTGCTGGAAATTCCCAGATTTAACTCCCAAAAAACTATCGAAAGACCAAACAGTCCTCTTAAGGACTACAGTGTGTGTTTGACAGCAGTGCAGCACCATTTTTTTTTTTTTTTTTACCAGGGGTTAAATTCAGCAGTATCAGGGACAGGCGTCATCAGGAAGGGATAGATAGTGCAGGGCTGGAAAATCGCTTTTTTAAGTACCCAAAAGCTTTTAAAAGACAGAAAGATTTGATATTAGTGAGATCTACAGTACACAATCAGAAAGCAGTGTGTTTAGCAGACATTATAAAAAGGGTCTTATTCACTAGAGTGTGCCTGCTAGTGAGATCTACAGTACGCCATCAGAAATCAGTGTGTTTAGCAGACATTATAAAAAGGGGCTTATTCACTAGAGTGTGTCTGCAAGTGTGATCTACAGTATGCCATCAGAAAGCAGTGTGTTTAGCAGACATTATAAAAAGGGGCTTATTCACTAGAGTGTGCCTGCTAGTGAGAAATACACCGTGCCATTAGAGACATTTTTTTTTCAGTGGAAATTAACCTAGATTGTGCCACATCTGTTTGTGCGTTCAATCCACAAACGTTATATACAGTATTCCAGCAGAGAATTATTTGTATTTTGGACAAATGTAACTACTTTTGGGCACATCTGTGTGTGCGTTTAGGCCACAACCATATATACAGTATTCCAGCAGAGAATTATTTGTATTTGGGAAAAATGTAACTAGTTTGGGGCACATCTGTGTGTGTTCAATCCACAAACATTATTTTCAGTATTTCAGCAGAGAATTACTTTCATTTGTGACAAATTTAACTAGTTTTAGGCACATCTGTGTGTGCGTTTAATCCACAAAAGTTATATACAGTATTCCAGCAGAGAATTATTTTGCTGGGGGCAAATTTAAATGAGTTGTCAAGCATCTATTGAATAAACCTTTTAATATGAAGAAGGTGAGCACAAAGGGACGGGGAAGTGGGCGTCTTGCTAATGGCAGAAGCCGTGGCCCTGGGCGCAATGAAACTGTGCCAGCTGCCGGTGAAACTGGAAAAAAGAAAAAATCCACCATACCCAGTTTCATTTCACAGTTAACTGGGCGTCGCAGGACAACACTGTCCAAGTCGGACCTGTGCGACCGGGTGGTCGGTTGGGTGGCAGAAGATAATTCTTTCACCCTCTCTTGCACCAAGACCAGTCTCATTAGCAAAGAGTCTGGTCCACAGAATCCTCACCCTGATCCTTCTTCCTCCCAGACCCACCATGTAGAGTAAGGAGTCGGACAAACCGTTGGTACCACACTTGGACATTCCGAGGACCTATTTTCATTGCCATTACTAGATTTGGCCCTCTTGCCAAGCATGCTTGTAGAGTAACTGATCTTGTGCCCTGATTCACAACCTCTTGACCTATCACAGGGTCAAGAAGATGAGGGTGGTGAACATCAATTATTTGTTCACGAGGTGGATGAGGATAAGACACAGTTGTCAATCACTCAGGTTGTGGTTAAGTCAAGTCAAGAGGATGGGGATGAGGAAGTGGAAGAGGATGTGGTGAACGATGAGGTCACTGACCCAACTTGGGAAACTGAAAAGCCGAGTGAGGAAAGCAGTACAGACGAGGAGGGATCTGCAGCACCGCAACTAGCTGTAAGAGGCAGAGGTGTGGCAAAAGGGAGAAGTCGGCCTACACCAAACAGGCCCGCAAAGTTACACGATGCACGTGCCATGCCTAGCGCACGTATTAAACTTAGTGGTTCAGAGGTTTATTAAAACATACCCAAATTTGACAGAGCTACTAGTAAAAGCGTGCAACGTGTGTGCCCATTTCTGCAAGTCATCCACAGCTTCAGCCGGTCTGTCAACACTGCAGCAGCGCTTGGGGCTTCCAGCTCACCAACTGTTGTGCAATGTGAGCATGCGCTGGAACTCTATGTTCTACATGTTGTCCAGGCTTTGTGAGCAGCAGAGGGCAGTTGAATACCAGCTACAACATGGTCGTCGCCTTTCAAGTCAACTTCCACTATTCACAAGAGAGAAGTGGGCATTGATGGCAGACCTCTGTGAGGTTTTAAGAAACTTTGATGAATCCACACAGATGGTTAGTGGCGATAACGCTATAATCAGTGTAAGCATCCCACTTCTGTGTCTACTCAAACGATCGCTGCTCACAATTAAGGACGACACTCTGAATGTGGCAGACATGGAAATGGGGGAGGACTTTAGTGTGGGTAATAGCCAGACCACCCACATTTTGTCTTCTCAGAGGGAATTGGTCCATGAGGAGGAGGAGCTGGAGACAGTTGGCTCTGCTACAGAGGGCACTACCGACAGAACTTTAATTCCATCGGTTCGACGTGGATGGGCACAAGGGGATGAGGAGTAGGATGAGGAGATGGAGAGTCATCCTGACATCGACATAGACGTCTTGTATGTTGGTACTCTGGCACACATGGCTGACTTCATGTTAGGCTGCCTTTCACGTGACCCTCGCGTTATACGCATTTTAGATAACACGGATTACTGGGTGTTCACCCTTCTCAACCCCTGCTACAAAGAGAACTTCTCATCTCTCATTCCTGTGGTGGTAATTGCTGTGCGCCCCTTCCTTTCCTTCACTTCTTCCGTTTTAATAGCTTCTCCCACATTTTCGCTCGATCAAAATTAAATTTCATGCATTGATCTAACTTGGATGTGGTCTCTCTTTCTCACGCTCCCTCTACGGGGTGGTACCCTGATTCGCCGCTAACCGTGATCAACATCGAAAGTTGATAGATCAGATATCCAATTGGATCGTGATCATCACGGGGACGTGCGACATGGTGGGGCAGTATGTTTGCACACTCCTACACGAACTGACTGATGGTTCTGCCCCCTGCAACTTCTGGGTCTCCAAATTGGGCACATGGCCTGAACTTGCCCTTTACGCCTTGGAGGTGCTGGCCTGCCCTGCAGCCAGTGAATTGTCTGAACGTGTGTTTAGCATGACTGGAGGGGGTTATCACAGGTTATATTTCCCAATGTTCTGGGGTGTACCCGAATTTAAAATAAATAAAATAAATGTAAAACCAAAAAGCAGTGTAGGCTACCTCCTCCTCCGCCAGCGCAACTTCCACCTACACCGCCACATCCACCGCCTCCCCAACCTCCTACTCCATATGGACCTCGTCCTCCTAGATCAAGATTATTAGTTTAAATTTTTACGTATTTTATGTTTTGTAAAGTCATTTCTTATCCACATTTGTTTGCAGAGCAATTGCCATGCTCTTAACCACATTTTGCTGGCATTTGCAGCCTTCTAGGCCTTTCCGTGACATTTTTAGAGCCATTTTAGTGCTCAAAAGTTCAGGTCCCCATTGACTTTAATGGGGTTCGGGGTCAAGTTCGGGTGCCGAACTCGAACTTTTTTGTGAAGTTCAGCCGAACCCGTCGAACCCGAACATCCAGGTGTCCGCTCAACTCTAGTTATATGTTCTACTAAAATATATTTACAGATCAGCGGTGCATTTATATGTTCTAAAGCTTTTTTTGTTGTGTATTAGTGGCACAAAAAAGTATTTGCCGTAGTGTGGTGAAGGAAGAAAATTACATCCCTTTGTGGTGTGTATTATTGGAAAAAAAGGGCTTATTAGCCGTTGTGTGGTGGAGTAACAAAATTACAGACTTTTTTGGGGTGTTTTAATTTCTTCTTGGCGCTAACATTGACCTTTAACGGACCTGATGGACAGGATAGACTGTGGTAATGTGGGGCTGTGGCAATGGAGACTGCATATGCATGCTGCTGCTCATTTGGCACATAGCCACTCTCATCTCTGTGCTTCATGTCTTCTCATGAACTCCATTCCTACAGAGATTCAGCTGAATATCTTATTAAACTCTATTCATGATCATAATCCCTGATAAGTAGAGCAGAGAGGAGGCTGTGGCAGCTCTTTAACATAGTGTTCTGAAATAACTTTTCCTCCTGTGTGATAAGTACAGAAATAGATTACACAAAAGAATGGCGTGAAGCCGCAGTAAGGGCCCCTCAAAAGAGCTTAACTCAGAAACTGATAAAAAACCTACAAAAGAACACTGAAAGCTGATAAACTATAAAAATATTGTTTAATTTGAGTACATGATTAAAAGCCTACAAAGAGATAACAGACAAATGCACAAAGTGCAGCACAATTCTGGGTGAGTTGGTAGAGTACAAAAAGTGTAAAAAGACAGAAGTGACCCAAATATGAATATATCTTAATGAGGCAAAGTTACCATATAAAATATATGTTAAAGGGGTACCCACTATTGGTGAGAGTGCACATGATCTCATCAAATATAAAGTGCAAGTGCAAGCTTATATGTATAAGCAAAAGAGAGGAGAAATAACCCTCCAATGTGGGTCCCTAAGTACATATATATATATACCTATTCAAGTAGTCTAAGCGGGTAATAAAGTGCATGTGCAAATCACGTAACGGTTTACAAGAAAAAACACATAGTAAGTGTTTGATCAAAAAAAAGAACAACCGCAAAAGTTTAACAGGTAAGCAGGTAAACAGGAATGAGGTCACATACCGTGTGTAAAATGATGGTAGATCCACAGGAAGACTGCACACCCCGACGCGCGTTTCGATTTGAAACCTTCCTCTGGGAGGAAGGTTTCAAATCGAAACGCGCGTCGGGGTGTGCAGTCTTCCTGTGGATCTACCATCATTTTACACACGGTATGTGACCTCATTCCTGTTTACCTGCTTACCTGTTAAACTTTTGCGGTTGTTTTGCGGTTGTTCTGTGCTGAAGAGGTTATAATTTGCCAAACAGCACATTGACTGGCCTAAAGAGAAATGGCGCAACATTTTGTGGACTGATGAAAGTAAGATTATTCTTTTTGGGTCTAGGGGCCAGAGACAATTTGTCAGATGACCCCCAAACACTGAATTCAAGCTACAGTACACTGTGAAGCATGGTGGAGCAAGCATCATGATATGGGGATGTTTCTCATACTATGGTGTTGGGCCTATTTATCGCATACCAGGGATCATGGATCAGTTTGAATACATCAGAATACTTGAAGAAGTCATGCTGCCTTATGCTGAAGAGGAAATGCCCTTGAAATGGGTGTTCCAACAAGACAACAACCCGAAACACACCAGTAAACGTGCAACATCTTGGTTCCAGACCAACAAGATTGACGTTATGGAGTGGTCAGCCCAATCCCCGTATCTTAATCCAATAGAAAACTTGTGGGGTGACATACAAAATACAGTTTCTGAGGCAAAACCATGAAATAGAGAAGAACTGTGGAATGTAGTCCAATCATCCTGAGCTGGAATATCTGTTCACAGGTGCCAGAAGTTGGTTGACTCCATGCAACACAGATGCACAGTAATTCTCAGAAACAGTGGTTATACAACTAAATATTACTTAAGTGATTCAAAGGAAAGCAAAATCTTCAAACATTTTTCCGTTTATATTGTGAATGTTTGAGTTTGTAAAGAATACAAACACTGCTATTTTTTTGACCAGTCTAATATTCACATTATTTTTTTTCGAGGAACAACACAAATTTAATATATTTTTCTTCATGTTTTGATTTGGAATAGAATGTGTAGTGTTCCCAATGCATTTGTGTGTATGGAAATAAAAGCTATTAGAAGGATTTTGAGCTTTATTCACTTTTTTAAACACATTGCTATTATTTTAAACACAACTGTATCAATTATATACTTTCTATATAGTGCATTTGGGTAGTGCAGCATTTGTTTGCGGTTTTTCTGCGTTACCGCAGCTACAGATAGTGACAAACGCCATTGGACCAAATAATTTCTACTGGTGTCGTATACCAGTTGCCCCCCCAAAAAACTGATTGAAGTTGGGGTGTTATACACCAATAATATACTTTCTATATAGTGCATTTGGGTAGTGCAGCATTTGTTTGCGGTTTTGCTGTGTTACCGCAGCTACAGATGATGACAAACGCCATTGGAACAAATAATTTCTACTGGTGTGATATACCAGTTGCCCCCCAAAAAAACTGATAGAAGCAGGGGTGTTATATACAGTACCAATTATATACTTTCTATATAGTGCATTTGGGTAGTGCAGAATTTGTTTACTGTTTTGCTCCGTTACCTCAGCTACACAGAGTGACAGACGCTATTGGAACAAAAAATTTCTATTAGTGTGATTGTGGCGAAACCAACCTCGCCACTGGGTTTTGGAGGGGCCTGGCTACCAGCCTCTTGCCTCAGGATTATGGCCCATACTAACTTTAAAGGAGAAGACAGACCGGCCGCACAGCTTAAATCTGTGGAACTGTTTTGGGCAGGAAAGCCATGCTTGCGGTTGGCCAAAACTGACTTCCATGGAATTCGGGAACCCCTGCTCGGATCTGGGTTATTTTTGGATATGTTATTCACCCAGATCAGAGCTATCCATGGACGTATACATTATGGGGATATGTGGGGTTTTGAGTTGTGTGACAGACATATCTGTCTTTGGAATTGTATTGTATGTTATGTGAGGGTACCCAGATAGCTAATTTTATTGTATTTGTGTAGTCTGAGTGCCATTCACCTAATAATATGCACTCAGACTTGAGCTATCTGGGGATATGTTAAATGTCTGTGTTTACTGTAAGGGTTGTGACATTGTATGTTTAAATGGTGATTTCTGTCCTGTTGTCCCCACATGTGTATTGGCGATTTCCCTTTGTCCTGAGAGATAATTGAATTACTCCTCGGGTGTCTCCAGGACAGAGAGGAGGAAACCATGATGCATTGTGGGGATGTATTGTGTCTGTGTATCCTGAATTGCTGCATATCTGTCCTGGTTCACAGTCTTCCATCTGGTCCCCTAGGGGAGTGTCCACCAGATGGGGACCTAAATATATACGGGCGGGTAGCCCTCAATAAAGACTTCTTGTTTTTACCCTTTACCAAGTTGAGGCTGGTGTTTGGGTAACTGATCGACACTGGGGGATTGCTATACGCTGAAGATTTGCTATACTCCCCTGGCATAACTACTAGCTCTTGTAAGAGCTGTTCCTGCTCTCTGGATTAAGGAGAGGTTCACCCACTGGAGCCTTGTCATAGGTCCAGGGTGGGTAGGAGACGGTGAGACCTCAACCAAGCTTCGACGGTTTGTGGGGTCTGCAGCGCTTACGGTGTCAAGTGGAGTGCTTGGAGTCTTCGGGAAGCACTAGGAGCAACTATCGACTGAGTTACCCGGTCGGGGTGTTAGGAGATCCGTTACATTGGTGGCAAGCAGTGGGATGGTGTCTTAGTGTGAGGAGAAGCAGCTCGGAGACACCGCTCGTGGAGTATATTGAGGGCAACGCTAGTATCCGTACAGCGCCCCTGGCTACAGCAATATGGATGCCGTTGGTTCCTGCACAGCATTCCATGAGGAATATCACCCGGATTACAGGGATGCCGAGCGGAAAGGCGTATGGCACCAGGCCCTGGAGGACGTGCAGTGTCGGAGGGGTGAGAGTCTTCCCAGTGAGGAGCAGAGATTACGAATGCGATTGGCGCTGCGACTACCTCTACTGGGAGAGCAACCCTTGACGGAGTGGGTGTCAGAGCTTGAGACACTGGTATGGCAGGAAACCTGGCTGGATGACGCTTACCAAGCACTATGGTGGGACACAGTACGACAGTCTCCATGGATGGAGGAGTACCAAGGGTGAGGAATATAATGGCCCTGGTTTATTGTGGGAGACTTTTGAAGACATTGACTTTGGGAGCACAGAAGAGTCTAGATTTTGGGGCATTACTGACTACAGGGGGGACTTGCACAATTGGCCTACAACTAGTGGGGTGAGGGCAGATCTGACCTTTCTGGTCCAAAGCGAGTGGGAGCTGGAGCAAGATTATCAACAGTTGTTTAGCTCCATTCAAGCCCAGCGCAAGATACAAGACAGTTGGATACCAGGCCCAGATCTGCAGCCCTACCCCTGGCAAGTCGCAGCTGAGGTATCCCCTACTTCCTCACTAACTGTGGAGGTAGGGGACTTCATAGAATGGTACTGGGAGGAACCCCAGTCGGCAGGTGGAGATGGGACCGTAGTCACTCCACCGGCCCAACAGGGTGGCTGGGCAGGCGGCCCAGATCCCCAACTGCCACTGGGAGTACAGGGAGAGGAGATTGTCGGTCCCTCATCTCTGCAACAACCAGAATCATTGGTAGTGGAGACAGTCGGTCTCACTACCCAGCGGCAGTATACTCTACAGGGAGAGGAGAAAGTCGGTCTCTCTTCCCAGCGGCAGGTAGGATCCCAGGGGGAGGAGATGGTCGGTCCCTTACCCCTGCAACAACCAGCATCACTGGTAGTGGAGACAGTTGGTCTAACTACCCAGCGGCAGTATACTCTACAGGGAGAGGAGACAGTTGGTCTCTCTCCCCTGCGGCAGATGGGGTATCCAGAGGAGGGGGAGTTGGCACCATGCACCCCAGCTGAAGCGCTGGCATCAGGGCAGAGCGCCACTGCCCTCTGCCCTCCCCTATCCTCTTCTCCAGAGCCGGACTTCACACAGGCTTCCCCAGCGGAAGAGCTGGCATCTGGGCAGAGCGCAGTCGGCCTCTGCCCTCCCAAATCCTCTTCTCCAGAGCCGGACTTCCCACAGGCTACCCCAGCGGAAGAGCTGGCATCTGGGCAGAGCGCAGTCGGCCTCTGCCCATCAAGTACCTAGCTCCAAGGTAGAGAACCACAAGGAAGCAAGGAGTAGCAGATGCCCCCTCAACAGCTGGGGACATACAGAACAGAGCCAGGCCCCAAAATTCAACAGGTCCAGTATTGGGTTGTGGGTGGACTGCCAGACTAACTCAGTTACTGACCGGCGTGAGGTCAGGTATCTGGTTAGTCTTCCCTGGGAGGGGGAGATGTGTGGTGAAGCCAACCTCACCACTAGGTTTTGGAGGGGCCTGGCTACCAGCCTCTTGCCTCAGGATTATGGCCCATACTAACTTTAAAGGAGAAGACAGACCGGCCGCACAGCTTAAATCTGTGGAACTGTTTTGGGCAGGAAAGCCATGCTTGCGGTCGGCCAAATGTGACTTCCATGGAATTCAGGAACCCCTGCTCGGATCTGGGTAATTTTTGGATATGTTGTTCACCCAGATCAGAGCTATACATGGATGTATTCATTATGGGGATATGTGGGGTTTTGAGTTGTGTGACAGACATATCTGTCTTTGGAATTGTATTGTATGTTATGTGAGGGTACCCAGATAGCTAATTTTATTGTATTTGTGTAGTCTGAGTGCCATTCACCTAATAATATGCACTCAGACTTGAGCTATCTGGGGATATGTTAAATGTCTGTGTTTACTGTAAGGGTTGTGACATTGTATGTTTAAATGGTGATTTCTGTCCTGTTGTCCTCACATGTGTATTGGCGATTTCCCTTTGTCCTGAGAGATAATTGAATTACTCCTCGGGTGTCTCCAGGGCAGAGAGGAGGAAACCATGATGCATTGTGGGGATGTATTGTGTCTGTGTATCCTGAATTGCTGCATATCTGTCCTGGTTCACAGTCTTCCATCTGGTCCCCTAGGGGAGTGTCCACCAGATGGGGACCTGCATAAATACGGGCGGGTAGCCCTCAATAAAGACTTCTTGTTTTTACCCTTTACCAAGTTGAGGCTGGTGTTTGGGTAACTGATCGACACTGGGGGATTGCTATACGCTGAAGATTTGCTATACTCCCCTGGCATAACTACTAGCTCTTGTAAGAGCTGTTCCTGCTCTCTGGATTAAGGAGAGGTTCAGCCACTAGAACACACAGACAAAGTGAAACCAAAAGAGTCTATCAGATCACTTATGTGCAGTCAGTCTTTCAGACCTTCTAACAACTTTCACAGGTGTGACACTCTCCTCCCATTTGTCCTCCACTGCACCTTCCACCGTGCCATCGTCGTGATCATCTGGCAAAAGGCAGGCTTCTGTGGCCCAAATGTTAGAGCGAAAAAAGATGATGACGCCGGATAACCCTCTTGCCCAACGGATGACCGCTGGCTTGCCGGAACTGCTAGCTCGCCAACTACTGCCATATAAACTGATGGACTCAGAAGCCTTAATAAAATTTGTGGCCATTGGCACACCGCAATGGAAGGTCCCCGGAAGGAAATATTTCTCCCAGAAGGGCATCCCGGAGCTATATGTCCACGTTCAGCAGCAAGTGACTGTATCTCTGGCACACAGTGTCGGTGCCAAGATGCATCTGACCACAGACATGTGGTCTAGCAAACACAGGCAGGGAAGGTACCGTACATAACTTTTACTGCTCACTGGGTGAACCTTCTGACAACCGTCAAGCATGCAACCCGTTGCACCCGTGTGGATTTGGTGTTACCGCCACAGATTGCATGCAGGCCTGCCTCCTCTTCTCCTCCTCCTACTCCATACTACGTCTCCTCCTCGGCTGACTCCTCCTTTTCCAATGCCACCACCTCTTCCGCTGCACCCCCTAAGCTTCCCAGAACCTATTTAACATGCCAGGTGAGACATTGCCATGCTGTGCCTGTTGTGCCTGGAGGCCAAGAGCCACACTGGTCCCTCACTCCTTTCAGTTTTGCAGTCACAGGCCGATCAGTGGATAACCCCGCTCAATTTGACAGTTTGTAAAGTGGTGTGCGACAATGGTGCCAATCTGCTGAGCGCGCTGAAACAGGGCAAAATGACACACGTCAATGACACATGGCAAGCCATAAAAATCTCTGGCCATTTTAGAAGATCTTATACGGCCATGGCTCGCCTTGCTGACGTTCAGTGGCGACACCACCTGCCCATCAGATGTCTGATTTGTGACTGCCTGACGCGATGGAACTCCACCTTGTATATGCTTGATAAGCTGCTCCAGCAGAAACGTGCAGTTAACGACTACTTGTACGAACTCTGCGGCAGGACAGGTTCTGGGGAGCTTGGTTTTCCACGTGTTTTAACTATTATCATTAGGGTTTTTTCAAGAGGGGGGATTTCTTTAGCCATTTTTTTATTGAATTTTATATTTTTAGTTCTTTTAAACATATGTATTTGACCTCTATTTGTACTGGCCTTCAGTAAAATTGATATCCATTTACCATCTAATAGACCTCCAGCCACATACATACTTGTTCTTTTATGTATGCTGAATGCATAATTTTTGGGGCCTATAGTACACTGGCCTGCTGGAAAATTGATATCCAATGACCGTGTAATCTACCTCAAGCCACACACTTACTTGTTCTTTTATGCACGCTAAATGCATAATTTTTGTGGCCTGTAGTACATTGGCCTGCTGTAAAATTAATATCCAATGACCGTGTAGTCTACCTCAAGTCACATACTTGCTTGTTCTTTTATGTTCGCTGAATGCATAATTTTTGGGGCCTGTAGTACACTGGCCTGCTGGAAAATTGATATCCAATGACAGTGTAATCTACCTCCAGCCTCATACTGACTTGTTCTTTTATGTACGCTGAATGCATAATTTTGGGGACCTGTAGTACACTGGCCTGCTGGAAAATTAATATCCAATGACCGTGTAATCTACCTCCAGCCATATACTTACTTGTTCCTTTCTGTACGGTGAATGAATAATTGTTGCGGCCTCAGAGGAATTCAACGCCAGTGACGACCACGTGTAATCGAATTTCAACTATTATCATTAGGGTTTTTTTCAAGAGGGGGGATTTTGTTAGCCATGTTTTTAATCCAATTTTATATTTTTAGTTCTTTTAAACATATGTATTTGACCTGTATTTGTACTGGCCTGCAGTAAAATTGATATCCATTGACCGTGTAATATACCTCCAGCCACATAATCACTTGATCTTTTCTGTCCGGTGAATGCCTAATGTTTGGGGCCTGTAATCCATTGTCCACGTAATGTACCTTGAGCCACATAATCAGAATTTCTTTTATGTCAGGTGAATGCCTAATTTTTAAGGCCTGTACTCTCGTGGCCTAAAATAAAAATTTTGTAGTCTCCTACAGGGCACATTTCAGAGAATTTCCCTTTAAGATGCATAAAAATGTCCCCTGATTAAGATACATATGTTTTGTTGGAATTTTTGTCATTGTTTTCCCTCTAGTATGTCACTGTCCATGTTGTGGGACTATTTGTAAACTTTTACTAAGTATTTGGTGGCTGCAAATATGAGCTGAAGGTTTTTGAGGTTCGCCTGCCATTAAAGTGAATGGGGCCCACCGTGAACTTGCGGTTTGAAAACATTTGATCGCTTTCACGCGATCGCGTTTGCGATCTGTCCCGGCCGATGTTCGTCCATCACTAGTGAGAAGGATACATTTTGTGTACTAATAGGGCGATGGCCATTTTATTTCACCTGATTATTGCTCCCTAGACGAAATGAGCCATTATAACTAATGAAAGGTATTTGGGAATGTATTCATTATGAAGTAATATTTAAGTATTTTCAGTCATTTTATTTAATTAATTCCCAGACCTTTGATGGGTGGGATTAGCAAGTCTTGTTTTTATATTTTGTCTCATCTCTGGAACTGTACATTAGGGACTAACACTATATAGAAGAACTTTACCCTGGGATAAAAGACCCAGGATTGTGAGACTGTAGAACTTAACTGAAGTTAGTAGTTCTGTGCAGCACTTAATTGGGTTGTCTTCCTAATTTATTTACACTTTAGAAACAGTATTCACACACCTCTGTTTCTAGTTCTGAATCTGTTTATTACTAAGGTTGTGTTTAGGTGTGTCATCTTTTATATACACAAACAGAGATTGATTGTGAGCATGTTTCTGTTTTTTGTTCATAGAAATGTTTTATACAAATTCATACAAGTGTATATTAATATACTGTATCAGATGGGTTCATGCCGCCAATGCTTGACATACTAATTTCCTCAGTTCTTGTTATATTATTCTATAGTGTAGTCCATCTTAACCACTTAAGGACCACAGGTTTATACCCCCCTAAAGACCAGGCCCTTTTTTACAAATCGGCACTACACTACTTTCACCGTTTATTGCTCGGTCATGCAACTTACCACCCAAATTAATTTTACCTCCTTTTCTTCTCACTAATAGAGCTTTCATTTGGTGGTATTTCATTGCTGCTGACATTTTTACTTTTTTTGTTATTAATCGAAATTTAACGATTTTTTTGCAAAAAAATGACATTTTTCACTTTCAGTTGTAAAATTTTGCAAAAAAAACGAGATCCATATAGAAATTTTGCTCTAAATTTATAGTTCTACATGTCTTTGATAAAAAAAAAATGTTTGGGTAAAAAAAAAATGGTTTGGGTAAAAGTTATAGCGTTTACAAACTATGGTACAAAAATGTGAATTTCCGCTTTTTGAAGCAGCTCTGACTTTCTGAGCACCTGTCATGTTTCCTGAGGTTCTACAATGGCCAGACAGTACAAACACCCCACAAATGACCCCATTTCGGAAAGTACACACCCTAAGGTATTCGCTGATGGGCATAGTGAGTTCATAGAACTTTTTATTTTTTGTCACAAGTTAGCGGAAAATGATGATTTTTTTTTTTTTTCTTACAAAGTCTCATATTCCACTAACTTGTGACAAAAAATAAAAACTTCTATGAACTCACTATGCCCATCACGAAATACCTTGGGGTCTCTTCTTTCCAAAATGGGGTCACTTGTGGGGTAGTTATACTGCCCTGGCATTCTAGGGGCCCAAATGTGTGGTAAGGAGTTTGAAATCAAATTCTGTAAAAAATGACCTGTGAAATCCGAAAGGTGCTCTTTGGAATATGGGCCCCTTTGCCCACCTAGGCTGCAAAAAAGTGTCACACATCTGGTATCTCTGTATTCAGGAGAAGTTGAGGAATGTGTTTTGGGGTGTCTTTTTACATATACCCATGCTGGGTGGGATAAATATCTTGGTCAAATGCCAACTTTGTATAAAAAAATGGGAAAAGTTGTCTTTTGCCAAGATATTTCTCTCACCCAGCATGGGTATATGTAAAATGACACCCCAAAACACATTCCCCACCTTCTCCTGAGTACGGAAATACCAGATGTGTGACACTTTTTTGCAGCCTAGGTGGGCAAAGGGGCCCATATTCCAAAGAGCACCTTTCGGATTTCACAGGTCATTTGTTACAGAATTTGATTTCAAACTCCTTACCACACATTCGGGCCCCTAGAATGCCAGGGCAGTATAACTACCCCACAAGTGACCCCATTTTGGAAAGAAGACACCCCAAGGTATTCCGTGAGGGGCATGGCAAGTTCCTAGAATTTTTTATTTTTTGTCACAAGTTAGTGGAAAATGATGATTTTTTTTTTTTTTTTTTTTCATACAAAGTCTCATATTCCACTAACTTGTGACAAAAAATAAAAACTTCCATGAACTCACTATGCCCATCAGCGAATACCTTGGGGTCTCTTCTTTCCAAAATGGGGTCACTTGTGGGGTAGTTATACTGCCCTGGCATTCTAGGGGCCCGAATGTGTGGTAAGGAGTTTGAAATCAAATTCTGCAAAAAATGACCAGTGAAATCCGAAAGGTGCTCTTTGGAATATGGGCCCCTTTGCCCACCTAGGCTGCAAAAACGTGTCACACATCTGGTATCTCTGTATTCAGGAGAAGTTGAGGAATGTGTTTTGGGGTGTCTTTTTACATATACCCATGCTGGGTGAGATAAATATCTTGGTCAAATGCCAACTTTGTATAAAAAAAATGGGAAAAGTTGTCTTTTGCCAAGATATTTCTCTCACCCAGCATGGGTATATGTAAAATGACACCCCAAAACACATTCCCCACCTTCTCCTGAGTACGGGGATACCAGATGTGTGACACGTTTTTGCAGCCTAGGTGGGCAAAGGGGCCCATATTCCAAAGAGCACCTTTCGGATTTCACAGGTCATTTTTTACAGAATTTGATTTCAAACTCCTTACCACACATTTGGGCCCCTAGAATGCCAGGGCAGTATAACTACCCCACAAGTGACCCCATTTTGGAAAGAAGAGACCCCAAGGTATTCGCTGATGGGCATAGTGAGTTCATGGAAGTTTTTATTTTTTGTCACAAGTTAGTGGAATATGAGACTTTGTATGAAAAAAAAAAAAAAAAAAAATTTCCACTAACTTGTGACAAAAAATAAAAAATTCTAGGAACTCGCCATGCCCCTCACGGAATACCTTGGGGTGTCTTCTTTCCAAAATGGGGTCACTTGTTGGGTAGTTATACTGCCCTGGCATTTTCCAGGGGCCCTAATGTGTGGTAAGTAGGTAAATGACCTGTGAAATCCTAAAGGTGCTCTTTGGAATGTGGGCCCCTTTGCCCACCTAGGCTGCAAAAAAGTGTCACACATGTGGTATCGCCGTATTCAGGAGAAGTTGGGGAATGTGTTTTGGGGTGTCATTTTACATATACCCATGCTGGGTGAGAGAAATATCTTGGCAAAAGACAACTTTTCCCATTTTTTTATACAAAGTTGGCATTTGACCAAGATATTTCTCTCACCCAGCATGGGTATATGTAAAATGACACCCCAAAACACATTCCTCAACTTCTCCTGAGTACGGCGATACCAGATGTGTGACACTTTTTTGCAGCCTAGATGCGCAAAGGTGCCCAAATTCCTTTTAGGAGGGCATTTTTAGACATTTGGATACCAGACTTCTTCTCACGCTTTGGGGCCCCTAGAATGCCAGGGCAGTATAAATACCCCACATGTGACCCCATTTTGGAAAGAAGACACCCCAAGGTATTCAATGAGGGGCATGGCGAGTTCATAGAAATTTTTTTTTTTTGGCACAAGTTAGCGGAAATTGATATTTTTAATTTTTTTCTCACAAAGTCTCCCGTTCCGCTAACTTGGGACAAAAATTTCAATCTTTCATGGACTCAATATGCCCCTCACGGAATACCTGGGGGTGTCTTCTTTCCGAAATGGGGTCACATGTGGGGTATTTATACTGCCCTGGCATTCTAGGGGCCCTAAAGCGTGAGAAGAAGTCTGGAATATAAATGTCTAAAAAATTTTACGCATTTGGTTTCCGTGAGGGGTATGGTGAGTTCATGTGAGATTTTATTTTTTGACACAAGTTAGTGGAATTTGAGACTTTGTAAGAAAAAAATAATAATAATTCCGCTAACTTGGGCCAAAAAAATGTCTGAATGGAGCCTTACAGGGGGGTGATCAATGACAGGGGGGTGATCAATGACAGGGGGGTGATCAGGGAGTCTATATGGGGTGATCACCACAGTCATTGATCACGCCCCTGTAAGGCTTCATTCAGACGTCCGGATGCGTTTTGCGGATCCGATCCATCTATCAGTGCATCCGTAAAAATCATGCGGACATCTGAATAGAGCTTTACAGGGGGGTAATCAATGACAGGGGGGTGATCAGGGAGTCTATATGGTGTGATCACCACAGTCATTGATCATGCCCCTGTAAGGCTTCATTCAGACGTCCGGATGCGTTTTGCGGATCCGATCCATCTATCAGTGGATCCGTAAAAATCATGCGGACGTCTGAATGGAGCTTTACAGGGGGGTAATCAATGACAGGGGGGTAATCAATGACAGGGGGGTGATCAGGGAGTCTATATGGGGTGATCACCACAGTCATTGATCACGCCCCTGTAAGGCTTCATTCAGACGTCCGGATGCGTTTTGCGGATCCGATCCATCTATCAGTGCATCCGTAAAAATCATGCGGACATCTGAATGGAGCTTTACAGGGGGGTAATCACCACAGTCATTGATCATGCCCCTGTAAGGCTTCATTCAGACGTCCGGATGCGTTTTGCGGATCCGATCCATCTATCAGTGCATCCGTAAAAATCATGCGGACATCTGAATGGAGCTTTACAGGGGGGTGATCAGGGAGTCTATATGGGGTGATCACCACAGTCATTGATCATGCCCCTGTAAGGCTTCATTCAGACGTCCGGATGCGTTTTGCGGATCGGATCCATCTATCAGTGCATCCGTAAAAATCATGCGGACATCTGAATGGAGCTTTACAGGGGGGTGATCAGGGAGTCTATATGGGGTGATCACCACAGTCATTGATCATGCCCCTGTAAGGCTTCATTCAGACGTCCGGATGCGTTTTGCGGATCGGATCCATCTATCAGTGCATCCGTAAAAATCATGCGGACGTCTGAATGGAGCTTTACAGGGGGGTGATCAATGACAGGGGTGTAATCAATGACAGGGGGGTGATCAGGGAGTCTATATGGGGTGATCACCACAGTCATTGATCACGCCCCTGTAAGGCTTCATTCAGACGTCCGGATGCGTTTTGCGGATCCGATCCATCTATCAGTGCATCCGTAAAAATCATGCGGACGTCTGAATGGAGCTTTACAGGGGGGTAATCAATGACAGGGGGGTAATCAATGACAGGGGGGTAATCAGGGAGTCTATATGGGGTGATCAGGGGCTAATAAGGGGTTAATAAGTGACGGGGGGGGGGGTGTAGTGTAGTGTAGTGGTGCTTGGTGCTACTTTACTGAGCTACCTGTGTCCTCTGGTGGTCGATCCAAACAAAGGGGACCACCAGAGGACCAGGTAGCAGGTATATTAGACGCTGTTATCAAAACAGCGTCTAATATACCTGTTAGGGGTTAAAAAAAACACATCTCCAGCCTGCCAGCGAACGATCGCCGCTGGCAGGCTGGAGATCGACTCTCTTACCTTCCGTTCCTGTGAGCGCGCGCGCCTGTGTGCGCGCGTTCACAGGAAATCTCGGCTCACGCGAGATGACGCCTATTGGCGTTAGTGTGACCTGGGAGCGCCGCAGAAATGACGCCTTTCGGCGTTAGCGTGGCGGGAAGTGGTTAAACCAGCTCTGTAAACAAAGCCAATTTACCAAAGACATTAGACAGTCTATCACCAAAGACATTACTAACACAGGAATTTCCAGAGCCAATGCATGTCAGAATTTGACTAACACTTTCACACAGAAGATCACATCTCTTTACTTAGGGACTTTCCAGTCATCATGAGATACAGATTTAGGAAATACACTTTGTTGTCCTGAAGACATAGGGAGGGCAAAGAAACTACATTTATATATAGGACTATTGAATGTAACCTTAAATGATGTAGCTGAGTTTACTACAATTCTTTGAACTATATTATGAGCCTTCTAACAGAAGATATAACCTACAATAACCAGCGATAGATAGATGCTATAGAACATGCTCATTAAGAAAAAGCTGTATAATTTAAAAAAATGCTTACTATTAAAATAGGGTTATTGTAAACATATTTGCTTAACTATTGGCACTGACTTATTTTTTATGTGACTAGCCAAATAAAATAAACATTTGAAATATTCTTGGTTTGACATTAGCCACTGGAGCACACAGAGGCATTTTCTGCTTTATGCAACTCATGGGTCAGCTTTAATTTTTTTTTTTCATGATAATGCAAACGGATCCGTTTTGACTTTACATTGAAAGTCAATGGGGGACGGATTCGTTTGAAAATTGAGCCATATTGTGTCAACTTCAAACGGATCCGTCCCCATTGACTTACATTGTAAGTCTGGACGGATCCGTTTTCCTCCGCACGGCCAGGCGGACACCCGAACGCTGCAAGCTGCGTTCAGGGGTCCGCCTGCTGAGCGGAGCGGAGGACAAACGGTGCCAAACTGATGCATTCTGAGGGGATCCGCGTCCACTCAGAATGCATTAGGGCTGGACGGATCCGTTCGGGGCCGCTTGTGAGAGCCTTCAAACGGAGCTCACAAGCGGAGCCCCGAACGCTAGTGTGAAAGTAGCCTTACTGTGTAGATTGAGACAAAGTCATTAGAAGACAAGGGAATTAATGCCAGAGTTATTGTACTACTGGAGGCCAAAATAAAATGATTAAGCATTATATATTAATAAGGCAGCAGCACAGCCTTAAGGTCATCTTCGTGGATGCCAATATCTACTCTCTATGGTACTCGTAGTTTTTTTTTTAACTGGTTGAAATAAATCTTCACAAAGGGATTGCAAAGCAGAGTGCTATGGTTTTCCTTTTTTCGTTATAAACATTACACATGCAAATAAGGCTCCAGCTCCCTTATCACTCCCTGGTCTCTTGCTAAGGGGATGTATTACTTTACTTCCTTGAGACTGTAATATGACAGACCCAGGGAAGGTTTTGAAAGTGATTAATAATCAGCTACAAAATTAAGACAAAATAGTGCACATTATTTACCATCTACTACTACTATAATATACACTGCATGTCCCCCCAAAAAGTCGCCACCAAAAAAAAAAAAGGTAACACACTCTAATATTTTGTTGGACCACCTTTAGCTTTGATTATGGCACACATTTGCTGTGGCATTGTTTCGATAAGCTTCTGCAATGTCACAAGATTTATTTCCATCCACTGTTCCGTAAATTTTTCACCAAGATCTTGCATTGATGATAGTAGACCGATTTCTGTGCAAAGCCTTCTCCAGCACATCCCAAAGATTCTCAATGGGGTTAAGGTCTGGACACTGTGGTGGCCAATCCATGTGTGAAAATGATGTCTCATGCTCCCTGAACCACTCTTTCACAATTTGAGCCCGATGAATCCTGGCATTGTCATATTGGAATACGCCTGTGCCATCAGGGAAGAAAAGATCCATTGATGGAATAATCTGGTCATTCAGTATGTTCAGGTAGTCAGCTGACCTCATTCTTGGAGCACATACTGTTGCTGAACTTAGACCTGACCAACTGCAGCAATTCCAGATCATAGCACTGCCCCCTCAGGCTTGTATAATAGGCACTAGGCATGATGGGTGCATCACTTCATCTGCCTCTCTTCTTACCCTGAAGCACCCATCACTCTGGAACAGGGTAAATCTGAACTCATCAGACCACATGACCCTCTTCCATTGTTCTAGAGTCCAATCTTTATTGCTCCCTAGCAATCTCCTTAGATGTTTTCTCTGCTTGATGCATGCCAATGATTTGACCCTTCTCAAACAGACTAACATATTTTCCTCGACCACAAGATGTGTCTTTCGACATGGTTGTTTAAGAAATGAGAAGCAACTCATTGCACCAGTTGGGGTTAAATATCTTATTGCCAGCTGAAAGATAATGGCCCATGCAGTAAGTATCTAATTATCCAATAGGAGGCTCATAACTATTTGCTTAGTTAAATCCAGGTGGTGACTTTTTTTGGGGACAGGCAGTGTGTGTATATATATATATATATATATATATATATATATTCACTTTAAAAGCCAATTACATTGATATACAGTATTTCAAAGATGTCTTCATCAATGCTCTCAATATAAAATCTGAAATTGTTTTGTTTTCCATACTAAATTTCTATCTACTAAGGTTGTTATGCTTCATATTTCATGGAGGTACGGTATGTACCAGGAAAAACACAGACAATATGTCATTGACAGTATTCAGAAAATAGAAGAACTTGGTACAAGCTATTAACTTGCCAGAATTAGAAATAATAAGATTTTTACTGAGCTTTGTACAGAAGAAACATATTTAATGGACTCCACAGACTCCATTCTGCAATATTTGTAACACAGAAAAATAAAATAAAAATTGGTTACTATGAAGGTTTCAAGGCAATTCACCAAAGTTCACATTAAATGTGGGTAGTTGAACTATATTGAAACAGAAAATATTGACTGATTCAAGAGCAAACTTTGAACACAAGGTTTCTATCCTGGGATGACTTCTTGTTTTATTAGTAATGTGCAATATAAAATTCCATGAATATTTTTTTGCAGCTTTTAGCATTATTCTAGGAAAAAATTACATACACTGCACTGAAGCAAACTTTCAGAACAGAAGTTTTCATGCAAACAAGACTGTTTTCATTTTTCAACAGTAGGCAGTGATCTTGAAGGAGGGAAGAACTGAAACAATTTATCAAGACCTAAGTGACTAAGGTCTCTTTCACATTTGCATTAAACATCTCCAGCAGGCTATTCCAGCAGGGAGCAGCCTGCCGGAGATGTCTGGATCCGACACTGGCAGACACTACCCAGTGGCGTACTTAGGGTGCTTGGCACCCAGACAGGTTCTTTCTCTGGCACCCCCCCTCAATACTTTAAAAAAATTGTGCCCCCTCTCAGTAGTATTGCCCTCATTGTACAACTTTCACAGTAGTTTCGTACAGATGTGTGCCCCCTCACAATAGTTATGCCCACATTGTGCCCTCTCACAGTAGTTATGCCCTCTCTGTGCCCCTTTCACAGTTGTAATGCCCTATTTGTGCCCCTTTATAGTAATAATCCCCACTGTGTCCCCTTAACAGTAATAATCCCCATTGTGCCCCCTTCAAAGTAATAATCCCAATTGTGTCCCCTTCATAGTAATAATCCCCACTGTGCCTCCTTCATTGTAATAATGGCCATTGTGCCCCTTCACAGTAATAATGCCCATTGTGCCCCCTTAATAATAGTAATGCCCACTGTGCTAGTAATGCCCACTGTGCACTCTTCATAGTAGAAATCCCCATTGTGCCCCCTTCACAGTAATAATGTCTACAGTGCCCCCTTCACAGTAATAATGCCCACCGTGCTCCGTTCTCAGTAGTAATCCCCACTGTGCCCCCTTTATAGTAATAATGCCCACTGTGCCCCCTTCACAGTAATAATGCCCACTGTGCCCCCTTCATTGTAGTAATGCCCTCTGGCTCTGTGCCCCCTAATAGTAGAAATGCCCATTGTGCCCCTTCACATTAGTAAAGCCCTCTGTGCCCCCTCCATAGTAGTAATGCCTTCTGTGCCCCCTCCATAGTAATAAATTCCTCTGTGCCCCCTCCATAGTAATAAAGCCCTCTGTGCTCCCTCTGTATAAAAAAAATAATATAAAAAATACCGTATTTTTCGCCCTATAAAACGCACCGGCCCATAAGACGCACCTAGGTTTTAAGGAGGAAAATAAGAAAAAAATAATTTTTAACCAAAAGGTTTGCTTTTGGTGGGTTTTGAACTAATGGTGGTCTGTGGATGACACTATTATGGGAGATCTGTGGATGACGCACTGTTATGGGGGTCTGTCGATAGCGCACTGTTATGGGGGATCTGTGGGTGACACTGTTATGGGGGATCTGTGGGTGACACTGTTATGGGGGATCTGTGGGTGACACTGTTATGGGGGATCTGTGGATGACACTGTTATGGGAATCTCTGGCTGGCTCTTATTGGAGTCTCTGGATGGCACTGTTATGGGGATCTGTGGATGACACTGTTATGGGGGGGGATCTGTGGATGACACATATATAGCATCTTATGCTATGTGTCATCCACAGAACCCCTCCATAACAGTGTGCCTGTAGTGTGAATGACCCCCAATACAGGGGGTGGGGGTCGCATCTGCTTTCATAATGACAGCGGGGCCCGTGCAGTGACTGTATTCTACTACACGGGCCCTGCTCACTGTATATAATCGTATCTGTCATTGTTAATTGTTATGTATATAATCGGGTAATCAGATCCTGTATACTTACAAGTGCTCGGTAGCAGAGAGGAGGGAGGCGGCAGGCTGGGAGGATGGGCGCTGGCAGCGTGAGTCACTACGTCATGAGCCCATGCCGCCTGCTTCATTCATAAAGTGGGCGGCGCAGGCGCGTGAAGTAGTGACTCACGCTGCCAGTCCTCCCGGCCTGCCTCCTCCCTCCTCTCTGCTACCGAGCACTTGTAAGTATACAGGCGCTGATTACCCGATTATATACATAACAATTAACAATTACAGATACGATTATATACAGTGAGCGGGGCCCGTGTAGTAGAATATAGTCACTGCACGGGCCCCGCTGTCATTATAAAAGCAGATGCCGGCCCCCAGCCCCTCCTTCCTCTCAGCTGATACACCCACTGCACAGCATCGCGGCGCGGCGTATCATTAAAAATTTGGCAAAATGCAGCATTCGCCCCATAAGACGCACTGCTATTTCCCCCCCACTTTTGGGGGTGGGGGAAATGCATCTTATAGGGCGAAAAAAAAGGTACTCACCTTGTCCAGTTCCTGAAGCTCACATACATCTCTTCTCTGGAGCCGGCAGCGCGGTCCGTGTCTGCAGGCTGAATAGTGTAGCGGAGAGAAGTCTTCCTGCTTCACCATTCTGTGCGCCGCCGGCCTGAAGGAGGGGAGGAGAGCGGGGAGCTGAGCAGTGAGGGACAGGACCGCAGCTCCCTTTGCTCAAGCAATGAGCGCTTTCATCTGTAATGATGGAAGTGCTCATTGCTTATGGCACCCACCTGAGAGCCGACACCTGGGCCGGACCACCCCCCAGCCCGCCCCCTTGATATGAGATAAAAACAAATCCAGCCAGCGCTAGCTGCTACAGGTCAGCGTTGCTGCGGGGAGGAGTGAAACTCCACAAGGACAAAAGTGAAAGTAAATCCCGGCAACTGCTTAGATATGCTGAATCTTCTTCTTTTTATTTCTTATTTTATATAAGAGGTAACAACAACGCGTTTCGGCACACTGCCTTTTTCAACAGGTACATTCAACATGTGTTACATAGATATATATAGACAAATCTATTACAGGTGCAAGTGACGTCATCCACCCACTAATAGGCGGGTATTCACTACCCACCAATCAATCACCTACTTTCTATTCATCAAGAGGAGCACCAGAGAGTAAAGGATACCCAGTGCCAGAGAATAAAGATTAGCGAGTCTGCTGTGTCTAAATAGAAAAAAAGAGAAAGAAAGAAAGAAACACATATCATTAGTGATACCATAAATTACAGTCTAGCAACCTCATAATCACGGTTTAAACCTCTTGGATACAAAGTATCCAATGTATGTATCCAATAGGCTTCACAGCGGAGGAGGAGTTTTTTGATATCCCCTCCTCTCCTTGGTCTCATCACCTGTTCCAGGACCTGGAATCTTAACTGCGAAATTCTATGTCTGCTCTTATCAAAATGATAGGGTAGTGGTAATAGGAGATTTTTAGTCCTAATAGTGGACTTGTGTTTACAAATCCTGTCCCTCACTGTCTGCATTGTTTCTCCCACATACCCCAGGCCCTAGAGAAAATGTATTGAGAACCGTGAAAACCGGAACGTTTCCGTGCCTTCACTAACTGCAGTGTTCCCATATTATCAAAGGCCCTGAATTTCAGCACCCACGCACAGGTCAAGCGTTTAAAGTGAAAGGGTTTTTTACCTGTGAATCGAAAAACGTTATTTACTTGATTAAGTGTCCGTGCGGCCTGGGGTATGTGGGAGAAACGATGCAGACAGTGAGGGACAGGATTTGTAAACACAAGTCCACTATTAGGACTAAAAATCTCCTATTACCACTACCCTATCATTTTGATAAGAGCAGACATAGAATTTCGCAGTTAAGATTCCAGGTCCTGGAACAGGTGATGAGACCAAGGAGAGGAGGGGATATCAAAAAACTCCTCCTCCGCTGTGAAGCCTATTGGATACATACATTGGATACATTGTATCCAAGAGGTTTAAACCGTGATTATGAGGTTGCTAGACTGTAATTTATGGTATCACTAATGAAATGTGTTTCTTTCTTTCTTTCTCTTTTTTTCTATTTAGACACAGCAGACTCGCTGATCTTTGTTCTCTGGCACTGGGTATCCTTTACTCTCTGGTGCTCCTCTTGATGAATAGAAAGTAGGTGATTGATTGGTGGGTAGTGAATACCCGCCTATTAGTGGGTGGATGACGTCACTTGCACCTGTAATTGATTTGTCTATATATATCTATGTAACACATGTTGAATGTACCTGTAGAAAAAGGCAGTGTGCCGAAACGCGTTGTTGTTACCTCTTATATAAAATACGAAATAAAAAGAAGAAGATTCAGCATATCTAAGCAGTTGCCGAGATTTACTTTCACTTTTGCCCCCCTTGATATGACACTGACGCTACCTGACACCCGCCAGCTACAAGCCGGCAAATTTGCTGAGAATCAGCCAGACGAAAAGACTTGCAGTCGGATCTCTGTTGGTCCCCATTATAGTGAATGAGGCTGGACGGCGATGTGGTATCTTCTGGCCATGCTGAAATGCAGTGAGTCCCGGCAGGCTATTCCCTGCTGGAACAGCCTGCTCGATCTCAATGTGCTAATGTGAAACTAGTCTTATCCCAGTCTTGTTCTGCTTAGCAGTCAAAGAGATGGGATGGACCTAAGCAAGTCTGAGAGCCAGAATCGGAAATCTATGCCATTTAGAAGCTGGCCTAGATATTAAGTTTTACTTGGTGTGAATAATATTAAATGTTAACTTGTGAAGACCCCTTCCACTTATGCTCTGCCCATTTTATAGTAGTGAGCATAGTGGAAAAGGACAAAAAGTTGCAAATATTTGTGCAAAAAGGTGCTTGAGGAAAAGGTTGTGACCCTTTTGGCACTCCTACTAGGTTTTCCTCCTAGTCTTCCCTCTTCAGCAGCTAATGCCGATAGTCGCAGCGCTCTAAAGCAATTACTTATCAGGTGGGAAGTTCCACAGCTCTGTTCCTGCTACAACTGCCAGGATTGGAGATAACTAGTGATGATCGAGCACCTAAGTATTCAGGTGTTCGGCCCGAACACATTGCTATATTCGTGTGCTCGACCGAGCACCCCAGTATAATGGAAGTCAATGGGAGACAACCAGGCACCCACTGCTCTGAAGAGGGGAGGGAGCCTGGTTCATCGGAAAAGGTCAGAAAGTGACAGAAACACCACCGAAATGGATCGGGAACAGTATGGGGACAATGTCTGGATGCATCTTGGACTCCCAGGTCGCTGCTGGGAACCATGTTCTCCGAGTTGTACGCCACTTTTACAGACTGACAAAAATACGCAAAAAAACCACCAAAAAATGAATTTTACAGGAAAAATTGTTAGGAAACATTCTTTCCTGTATATTCAATTGTATATAAAATGCAAGTGCTGCAAAAAATTACAAGCAAGAGGCACTCCAAAACAGCCTGTATATCACATAAAGGAGGGCCTCATTCACATTGTGGTACAATTGTTCAGGTAGTGGGACTCCTACACTCATAAAGCCTATGCACTAAGTGAAAGGGCTGCAAAAATTACAAGGAACTGGCACTACAATACACCCTTTATTATATATAAAGGAGGGCATCATACACACCCTTGAAAAATTATGATTGGCGGCCTGCTGGTGACCCTCAAAAACATTTCGAGCAAGGGCTTGCTGATCTGATCATCCAAAACATTAGGATTCAAAGTTTTTTAAAACCTCACAGTGGTCTGACATCCATGCCCACTCCTCCTTGTGAATCGTGGCAGTTGACTCGAAAGGCGACGACCATGTTGCAGCTGGTATTCCACAACTGCCCTCTGCTGCTCACAAGGCCTGGCCAACATGTGTAACGTAGAGTTCCAGCGCATGCTCACGTCGCACAACAGTCGGTGAGCTGGAAGCCGCGTGCTGCTGCAGCGTTGACAGACCGGCTGAAGCTGTGGATGACTTGCGGAAATTGGCACACACGCGGCGCACCTTCACTAGTAGCTCTGGCAAATTGGGGTAGGTTTTGATAAACCGCTGAACCACTAAGTTTAAGACGTGGCCTAGGCATGGGATGTGTGTCAGGTTGCCGATCTCCAAAGCTGCCACCAAGTTACGCCCACTTTCAGACACAACCATGCCTGGTTGTAGGTTGAGTGACGAGAGCCGCAGCTCGGTTTGGTCCCTTATACCCTGCCACAGCTCTGCGGTGGTGTGCTGTTTGTCCCCTAAGCAGATCAGCTTCAGCACGGCCTGTTGACACTTACCCACAGCAGTGCTACACTGCTTCCAGCTAGCGACTGATAGCTTACTGCTGCTGGAGGTGGAAGTTGAGGAGGAGATGGCGGAGGAGGAGAAGTGGGAGTGTCACGACGGGGAGTGAGGGAAACTCCCCACCATGCGGTGTCAAAGGGAAAAAGGGGATCAGCCTGGCCAAAAGGAGTAATTAGGGAGCAGGTCACCTCCTACTGCGTCCCTAATCCTCTCCCTGACTCCTCACTGTATGAGTGGACCCCGATGGTAGGACGACTCATACTCAGGATACCTAGAAACCCTAAGTCGCCCTGGTAATCCCTCACTTAGGAGCAGGGGAGAGACAACCTGTTCATCCCAGTAATGGAGGAACAGGAGTCTCTATCTGAGGCCAGACTGCAAGGAGAGGGGAACACATGCAGCTATAGAGATGGCAGGTAAGCGAGATCAGTAACACACTTACCTGCCACAGACACACTGACTGGAACCCGTGCACAAGTGCTGGTGTCCACACAAACATTAAGGACACAGCACACACCACAAACCACACAGGAACCCAGGACACCCATAGCTGCAATAAACATAAGACACCATAAAAACATCTTCTATGACCACAAGGGTGGCCCTCACTGGACAGATGGAATATGCCAGGAAGATAGCTCCAGCATACACCATTGCTGGAGTACCCCCAAGCTTGAGGCATCCAGCAGAGGCTAAATAGCCCAAGCAGCCACACCCACACACACATAAACCCAGTGTTAAAACACTAGGAAGGGAGTTAACCCTTCCAACACCAGACAAGGGGAGGAAGCCACTTAAAGGGGAAGTGCACACACAAGCATGGAAAGCTACACGTTGCCGCAGGCAACAACATGCGTGGCAACCATGTCACAGCAATCACCCAGAAGGCCGAGACACTGCCACCGCATGCACACACAGCAACACGTTGCCGCGGGCAACTGCAACTGTAGCAACAGTGTCACAGCGCACACCATAGGCTGTGACATGGAGCCAGTAACATAGCTGCTGGAGGAGACCCTGATGGACGTACGGCCCACAATCCTGGGCGTGGGTAGCACCTGTGCCATTCCAGTGTACGACTCACTCCCAGCCTCCACAACATTCACCCGGTGTGTGGTCAGAGAAATGTAGCGTTCCTGGCCACCAGCACTTGGCCATGTGTCCGTGGTGAAGTGGACCTTCCCAGTAAGTGCATTGGTAAGGGCACGGGTGATGTTCTTGGACAAATGCTGGTGTAAGGCGGGCACGGCACACCGTGAAAAATAGTGGAGGCTGGGAACTGCGTGCTGAGGGACGGCCACCGACATCAGGCTGCGGAAGACCTTAGTGTTCACAAGCTTAACTGGCAACATTTCAAGGGCCAGTTGCCATTTACTGCTATGGCCTGTGGGTGGGTGGGTGTGTATTTGCGCTTGCATTCAAATGACTGTGTTATGGACATTTGGACGCTGCGCTGGGACAGGGAAGTGGATGTTGTTGCTGATAGTTCAGGCGAAGGTCCAGGTGCAGGGCGAGGGGCATCCGGGCCTGCGCCTTCGACAGGGGATTGGCCAGCAGTGCGTAACACAGGGGAAGAGGAGGCAGTGGTGTGACCCGCAGACCCAGATTGTGGACCCAGGCGTTTGGCCCACTTATTAGGGTGCTTGGATGCCATGTGGCGGATCATGCTGGTGGTGGTGAGGTTGCTAGTGTTCACTCCCTGGCTCATTTTGGTAGGGCACAGGTTGCAAACTACAACTCTTTTGTCGTCTGCACTTTTCTCAAAAAAGCGCCATACTGCGGAACACCTACCCCTTGGCAAGGTAGCTTTACGGATGGGGTGCTCAGTGTAACGGTTGCGAGCCTGTTTGTGGTGGGCCGACTTCTCCCATTTGCAACCCCACTGCATCTTTCAGCATGTTGCGGTGCTGCTGATCCCTCCCCCTCTGTTCTGCTGTCCTCGCTCAGCTTTTCACCTTCCCATGTTGCGTCAGTGACCTCATCGTCCACCACCTCCTCTTCCACTTCCTCACTCTGCTCATCCTACTGACTTGACCTAACCACAACCTCAGTGATTGACAACTGTGTCTCATCATCATCCACCTCGTGAATGAATGATTGCCGTTCACTACCGTCATGTTCTTGAGACTGTGAAGGCTCAAGAGGTTGAGAATCAGGGCACAATATATCAGGTCCCTCTTCAAGCGTGCTGGGTGTGAGGGCCAAATCTAATAGTGGCGCTGGAAAGAGCTCCTCCGAATATCCGAGTGTGGGATCACTCGTTTGGCAAGCCTCTACATGTTGGGAGGAAGGATGATCAGAGTGAGGATTCGGTTGAACAGACTCTTGGCTACAAAGACTGGACTTGGTGGAAGAGAGGCTGGTGCTTAACCGACTGGAAGCATTATCTTCAGCAATCCAACCGACCAACTGTTCGCACTGGTCTGACTTGGACAGTGTTGTCCTGCGCTGCCCAGCTAAGTTGGACATGAAGCTGGGTACGGTGGGTGTTTTTTTTTTCTGGTGCACTGGCTGCAGGCACAGTTTCATTGCGCCAAGGGCCACAGCATTTGCGTGCACCATCAGCATCACGCCCACTTCCCTGTCCATTAGTGCTCGCCTTTATATTAATGGTTTTGTCACTAGATGTGGCGCAGATTGTTTTACTCTCCGCTAAAGACACCGTTTTCGGATGCAGGACAGTATATGTCACAGAAACCCACAGATTATGGACACTCTATTAGGCCCATAGTATTGGAATTTGCAATACAGATACAGTTTTCGGATGCAGGACAGTATATGTCACAGAAACCCACAAATTATGGACACTACATTAGGCCCAGATTATTGGAATTTGCAATACAGACACTGTTTTATGATGTAGTACAGTTTTGGTTACAGAACACCACAGATTATGGACACAATATAAGGCCCAGATTTTTGGAATTTGTAATGCAGACACTGTTTGCAGATGTAGTTCAGTGTTTTTGTACACAAAGCCACACAATATGGACACTAGATGTGGCCCAGATTATTAAAGACACAGTCTGCGGATGATGTAGAGCATATGTCACTAATAGGTATAAAATAAAAATATCTTGCTGCTGTCAAACACACACAGTGGTCCTTAAAAGGACTTTGGGGCCTTTCGAAAAGCTTTTGGTAGTAAAAACAGAACATTTCTCTCCCTGTCCCTTTATCCACACTGTCCCTGAGACTGCAGGTAAATAGATTGCTGCTCTAAAAAACACACACAGTAGTCCTTAAAAGGACTTTTGGGTCTTGGAAAAGCTTTCTCAGAAAAAAACCTGTGAATTTCACTCCCAACTCTTTCTTTCCCTTCCTACGCACTGCTCTCCCTGTCTACGTCTGAGCCGAACATGCGTCATCGGGTGCTATATAGCACCCGATGATGCTTTCCGGACAGCCAATCACTGTAATGTCAGCAGCCAACATGGCTACTGGCATTAGAAGTTAGGGCAGTACTTACCTTCACCTTTATTGGCTGCTTAAAACCTGCAAAACGTGCGGGGAGGAGACTCGAGCATTGCGCTTGAGCACATGTGGTACTCGGTCGAGTACCACCATGTGCCGAGCATAGCGATGCCCGAGCCGAACAGATATTCGGCCGAGCATGCTCGCTCATCACTACTATTTAAGTATTTTCCTTTTCTTATTTCCTGGAGTAGCCCTTTAAGCAAATACATCATCAAGGGAAGGGCTCCTCATTAGTGTTGAGCGAGCACCAAAGTGCTCGTGTGTTCTACCGAGCACCCGAGCACAATGGAAGTCAATGGGAGAACCCCAGGAACCCCCTGCTTAGAAGAGAAGAGGGTGTCTGGCTCATAATTTATTTATTTTTAAAACCCTATCAAAATTTTTGGAAACAGCATTAAGAGGATAGCTGGATGCGTCTTAGAGTCCTATTATATACAACATACAATAGACAACCACACAAAGGCTATATGCCAAAAGCCAGGTATGTGCAAGCCATCAATCTATCCATGAGACAGATAACAGCCAACATACGTTACAATAGCAGCCTTGTGCACTATGAGATATTCCAAACCAGCTCTTATCTGACTGAGAACCAGTAAACCTCAAAGTTATTTTGCATCTGTTGGATGGCTTGGGTGGACATGCACACCTAGATCAATATCATTAGGGCGACAAAATGTTTTCTGATTGTCCTAACAAAATATTCAATAACCTTTCCATACAGTTGTCATGTAAAAACTAATTTGCATAAACATGGAAATATGGGAAAGACATGCAAATGAGCAGAATCTGCCTTGTTTTTCAGCTGTCATAAGACTATGAAAACCAATAGATGGCGATATTGAGTTATGAACAGCGCCTTCTATTGGTTTCACAGTCTTATGACAAAAGTAGACTAATAGTTTTGTCAGAAGACTATGAAACCAATAGATGGCGCTGTTCAAAACTCAATAGCGCCATCTATTGGTTTTTATAGTCTTCTGACAAGAATATTAGACTATGAGTCTTATGACAATATGTACCCTAATAATAATCCCAACAAAACTGCCACCTTATCCCATAGTTTCCAAAATGGGGTCACTTTTATGGAGTTTCTACTCTACGGGTGCATCGGGGGGGCTTCAAATGGGACATGGTGTAAATAAACCAGTCCAGCAAAATCTGCCGTCCAAAAACCATATGGCGTTCCTTTCCTTCTGCGCCCTGCCGTTTGGTCGAACAGCAGTTTACGACCACATATGGAGTGTTTCTATTAACTACAGAATCAGGGCAATGAATATTAAGTTTTGTTTGGCTGTTAACCCTTGCTTTGTTACTTGAAAAAATGGATTAAAATGGAAAATTTGCCAAGAAATCTAAATTCTGAAATGTCATCTATATGACATAACTCTTGTGGAACACCTAAAGGGTTAACAAAGTTTGTAAAATCAGTTTTGAATACCTTGAGGGGTGTAGTTTCTTAGATGGGGTCACTTTTATGTAGTTTCTACTCTAGGGGTGCATCAGGGGGGCCCTTGCTTTGTTACTTGAAAAAATGGATTAAAATTGAAAATTTGCCAAAATATTGAAATTCTGAAATTTTAACTCTTGTGGAACACCTAAAGGGTTAGAAAAGTTTGTAAAATCAGTTTTGAATACCTTGAGGGGTGTAGTTTCTAGAATGGGGTCATTTTGGGTGGTTTCTATTATGTAAGCCTCACAAAGTGACTTCAGACCTGAACTGGTCCTTAAAAAGTGTTTTTTTTATTTCGCTGATTTGCTTCTAAACTTCTAAGCCTTGTAACATCCCCAAAAAATAAAATGACATTCCCAAAATGATCCATACATGAAGTAGACATATGGGGAATGTAAATTAGTAACTATTTTTTGGAGGTATTACTATGTATTATAGAAGTAGATTAATTGAAACTTGGAAATTTGATAATTTTTCCAAATTTTTGGTAAATTTGGTACTTCTTTATAAATAAAAATGAATTTTTTTGACTCCATTTTACCAGTGTCATGAAGTACAATATGTGACAAAAAAACTATCTCAGAATGGCCTGGATAAGTAAAAGCGTTTTAAAGTTATTCCCACATAAAGTGACACTGGTCAGATTTGCAAAAAATGGCCTGGCCCTTAAGGTGAAAATGAGCCCAGTCTTTAAGGGGTTAAATACGAATTTTAGAACTCTAAGCCCCTGACATATTAGGGTAATTTTTAAGAAATTTCTGCACCACCAAATTCAGCACATGCGCCAGGCAAGGCATGTGCATTAAACCAGGCTAGGCCCAGAGCTGCTACAAGATTTCGCCCATTATCGCACACCACCAGGCTGTGCTTGAGGCTCACTGGCACCAACCACTTATCGAAAAATAAAATAAAAAGGAATGTCTCTTAATGTGTTATAGGGTACTTATCGGCGCTGCAAGTCCACCGAGTGACGTGGGTCAAGTTCACATAAAGTTCAAGCGAAAGTAAATGGTGGTCGCGCTGCCCAGTGCACAGGAGTCCGTCCAACCAGAGATAAATCAGGTTATCAAGCTTCTCACAATGCAGCCACACATTGAATCCAGGGGTCGATACACCAATTGGCATCCAAAAACCGTTGTAATGAAATTGTGGCGTACAATAGTGAAGTTCCGACAGGATTGGTTTCCCAAAAGTATTTATTATACTTACAAAATCGTATATATGTTAAAAGGCATAAAACATATAATAGTTCCTCGTGTAGCACCCGACCTAGGTTTCGCCAGTCAGCTTCGTCAGGAGCGATAATACCACTCCCTTCAGGTGTGGAATTTAAGGACAATGCTTATCTGGGATTAATCATAAAGAAGTGGAGTGGATATATAAAATGGACACGCTGAAACCGAGCGGGCTAAATATCGATTTCGATCTTAAGCCTAAGCTTGAATAAGTGAGGCTTGTGTACCGTCTCCTCTATATTCGCTCTATCGAAGATAGAATCGATAATTATGCGGCTACTTTCACACTTGCGTTCGGGGTTCCGCTTGTGAGTTCCGTTTGAAGGCTCTCACAAGCGGCCCCGAACGGATCCGTACAGCCCCAATGCATTCTGAATGGATGCGGATCCGCTCAGAATGCATCAGTATGGCACCGTTTGGCCTCCGTTCCGCTCAGCAGGCGGACACCTGAACGCAGCTTGCAGCGTTCGGGTGTCCGCCTGGCCGTGCGGAGCCAAACGGATCCGTCCTGACTTACAATGCAAGTCAATGGGGACGGATCCGTTTGACGTTGACACAATATGGTGCAATTGCAAACAGATCCGTCCCCCATTGACTTTCAATGTAAAGTCAGGAGTCCCTATTAATATACCATCGGATCGGAGTTTTCTCCAATCCGATGCTATATTTTAACTTGAAACGTCCCCATCACCATGGGAACGCCCCTCCCTCCCTCCCTAGTATTATATACATTGGTGGCCAGTGCGGCCCCCCTCCCTTCCTCCCCCTAATTAAACCCCCCCCCCATCATTGGTGGCAGCGGAGAGTTCCGATCGGAGTCCCAGTTTAATCGCTGGGGCTCCGATTGGTTACCATGGCAGCCAAGACGCTACTGCAGTCCTGGCTGCCATGGTTACTTAGCAATTTTAGAAGGATTATACTTACCTGCGATGTCTGTGACCGGCCGGGCGCTCCTCCTACTGGTAAGTGAAAGGTCTGTGCGGCGCATTGCTTATAGCACAGACCTTTCACTTACCAGTAGGAGGAGCGCCCGGCCGGTCACAGACATTGCAGGTAAGTATAATGCTTCTACAATTACTAAGTAACCATGGCAGCCAGGACTGCAGTAGCGTCTTGGCTGCCATGGTAACCGATCGGAACTCTCTGCTGCCACCAATGATGGGGGGGTGATTTTAATTAGGGGGGCGGGAGAGGGGAGGCTGCACTGGCCACCAATGAATATAATACTGGGGAGGGAGGGGGGCCGCACTGGCCACCAATGAATATAATACTGGGGAGGGAGGGGGGGGCCGCACTGGCCACCAATGAATATAATACTGGGGAGGGAGGGGGGGGGCCGCACTGGCCACCAATGAATTTAAAATTGGGGAGGGAGGGGGGTCTGGCCCCTGCTGCCTAGCAGCACTTGATCTCTTACAGGTGGCTATGATACGCACAATTAACCCCTCAGGTGCGGCACCTGAGGGGTTAATTGTGCGGATCACAGCCCCCTGTAAGAGATCGGGTGCTGCCAGGCAGCAGGGGGCAGTCATGTACACAGTTCTTTTAGTATATTCTAACTTGAAGCGTCCCCATCACTATGGGAATGCCTATGTGTTAGAATATACTGTCGGATCTGAGTTTTCACGAAGTGAAAAATCAGATCTGAAAAAAAAAACTGTTATGCAGACGGATCCGTTCTGAACAGATGCAAGCGTTTGCATTATAGGAGCGTATCCATCTGTGCAGACACCAGACGGATCCGCTCCGAACGCAAGTGTGAAAGTAGCCTCAATGAAACAGAAGGAAATATGCGATATATAGATCATACGAGTGTATTACTGTAGTGCAGCGGCGGCATGAAGCGCACGGCGTCATAGCAACCAATGACGCCGTGCGCTCCTGCTCTGAACAGGAATCCAGCCCGGCATACCACGGACCGCTCTCGGCGCGGAACACGGCCGTGTGCATTCGGCCTTAGGTGGATAAGTGTAGGATTTAATCGGATGAAAATCGACATATGATCGGATTGGGTGAGCAAAGGACCATCGTATGAATGAAAAGAGGAGTGTATCTTGGCACCATGTGATTAGACTACTAGGAGTTCCAGAATTTTATTGGAGGAAGGTGGTCATGTGATCGGAGGAAGAGTCATATGATTACTTTACTAATGGAAAGGGAGGTTGTTTAGAATGAAAAGGAGGAATGATTAAATTTTGCGATTTTATTATACATTTTATATATGAGAAGACTTTGTTGTTTTATCGAATAGCTATGATAAGATATTGCTGTTAAAAAAATGTGATTGTTTTAAAGAATAAGTTGTAACCTCGAGGAGGGGGCGTGCTTTAAGCATTGTCCTTAAATACCACACCTGAAGGGAGTGGTGTTATCGCCCCTGACGAAGCTGACTGGCGAAACCTAGGTCGGGTGCTACATGAGGAACTATTATATGTTTTATGCCTTTTAACATATACGATTTTGTAAGTATAATAAATACTTTTGGGAAACCAATCCTGTCAGAACTTCACTATTGTGCGCCACAATTTCATTACAGCGGTTTTTGGATATCAATTGGTGTATCGACCCCTGGATTCATTGTGTGGCTGCATTGTGAGAAGCTTGATAACCCGATATATCTCTGGTTGGACGGACTCCTGTGCACTGGGCAGCACGACCACCAACCACTCATCGATCTGTTGTTCCATGCCCGTCCACAGCTCCTGCGCAGTGTGGGGTTTGTCCCCCAAACAGAATCTCAATCTCTATGTGGATGGCCCTGGGAAACCCTGCTAGCAGAGTCATCAAAAAGCAGAAGAGACTGCTGCATGACTTGGGGCTCAGACTGCTTGGCTGATTTGCAAGGGGGTGAGGTGAAATACTGATGGCCATGGTCTGCAGGTGCCAACTCTGATCTTTCAGCAGGAGACTGAGTGGGAGACAATGTAAAGGAACTAGAGGCACTGTCAGCCACCCAATCTACTATTGTCTGTACTTGTTCTGGCCTCACCATTCGTAGAGCCGCATTCGGCCCTACCAAATAACGCTGAAGGTTCTGTCGCCTACTCGCACCTGAGGAAGGTGTTTCACTTGTGTGTGTAGCTGGCACAGATCGACCACGTCCTCTTCCTGCAACAGGAGATCCACCAGCAGCACCATGACCGGGGCCACATCCCTTATTTGACGCTCTCCTCATTCTTTGCGTTCACTAACCAAAGTAACAGATGGTTTATGTCAGGCGACAATGTAACCGCCAATAGTCAACAATTAAGTTAACTGACAGTAAGGCAGTGCCGGTGTCATAAAGAGGAAAAATTTCTTGAGGTCACACAACAGTGTAAAATTACTTCATGGTCACATTTTTTTTTAAATTTGTCAACCAACAATGGAACAACAGTATTGACTGGTTGTATTGGACTGTCAAAAATGCAGCAAAGGGCGCAAAAGTATTATCTTGCCACAATTTTTTTTTTTTTAAATACCAGAATATAACAGCAGTATCTAACGCTTGTATTGGACTGTCAGAAATGCAGCAAAGACTGCAAATGTATTATCTCACTCAAAATGGGTGTTTTTTTTAATACCAGACTATAACAGCAGTATCTAACGCTTGTATTGGACTGTCAGATATGCAGCAAAGGCCGCAAATGTATTATCTTGCCACAAAATGGGTGTTTTTTTTTAATACCAGAATATAACAGCAGTATCTAGCGCTTGTATTGGACTGTCAGAAATGCAGCAAAGGCCGCAAATGTATTATCTTGCCACAAAATGGGTGTTTTTTTTTAATACCAGAATATAACAGCAGTATCTAGCGCTTGTATTGGACTGTCAGAAATGCAGCAAAAAACGCAAATGTATTATCTCGCCCAAAATGGGTGTTTTTTTTTATACCAGAATATAACAGCAGTATCTAGAGCTTGTATTGGACTGTCAGAAATGCAGCAAAGGCCACAAATGTATTACCTCACCACAAAATGGGTGTTTTTTTAATACCACAATATAACAGCAGTATGTAACGCTTGTATTGGACTGTCAGAAATGCAGCAAAGGCCACAAATGTATTATCTTGCCACAAAAAAATCGTGTTTTTTTAATTCCTGAATATAACAGCAGTATTTAACGCTTGTATTGGACTGTCAGAAATGCAGCAAAGGCTGCAAATGTATTATTTTGCCCAAAATGGGTGTTTTTTCTTATCACCAGAATATAACAGCATTATCTAATGCTTGTATTGGATTGTCAGAAATGCAGCAAAGGCCACAAATGTATTATCTTGCCACAAAATGGGTGTTTTTTCAATACCAGAATATAACAGCAGTATCTAACGCTTGTATTGGACTGTCAGAAATGCAGCAAAGGCCGCAAATGTATTATCTTGCCACAAAATGGGTGTTTTTTTTAATACCAGAATATAACAGCAGTATCTAACGCTTGTATTGGACTGTCAGAAATGCAGCAAAGACTGAAAATTTATTATCTCACCCAAAATGGGTGTTTTTTTTTATACCAAACTATAACAGCAGTATCTATCGCTTGTATTGGACTGTCAGAAATGCAGCAAAGACCGCAAATGTATTATCTTGCCCAAAATGGGTGTTTTTTTAATACCAGAATATAACAGCAGTATCTAACGCTTGTATTGGACTGTCAGATATGCAGCAAAGGACGCAAATGCATTATCTTGCCCAAAATGGGTGTTTTTTTAATACCTGAATATAACAGCAGTATCTAACGCTTGTATTTGACTGTTACAAATGCAGCACAGTTCGCAAATGTATTATCTTGCCCAAAATGGGTGTTTTTTTAATACCAGAATATAACAGCAGTATCTAACGCTTGTATTGGACTGTCAGATATGCAGCAAAGGACGCAAATGCATTATCTTGCCCAAAATGGGTGTTTTTTTTAATACCAGAATATAACAGCAGTATCTAACGCTTGTATTGGACTGTCAGAAATGCAGCAAAGACTGAAAATTTATTATCTCACCCAAAATGGGTGTTTTTTTTAATACCAAACTATAACAGCAGTATCTATCGCTTGTATTGGACTGTCAGAAATGCAGCAAAGACCGCAAATGTATTATCTTGCCCAAAATGGGTGTTTTTTTAATACCAGAATATAACAGCAGTATCTAACGCTTGTATTGGACTGTCAGATATGCAGCAAAGGACGCAAATGCATTATCTTGCCCAAAATGGGTGTTTTTTTAATACCTGAATATAACAGCAGTATCTAACGCTTGTATTTGACTGTTACAAATGCAGCACAGTTCGCAAATGTATTATCTTGCCCAAAATGGGTGTTTTTTTAATACCAGAATATAACAGCAGTATCTAACGCTTGTATTGGACTGTCAGATATGCAGCAAAGGACGCAAATGCATTATCTTGCCCAAAATGGGTGTTTTTTTAATACCAGAATATAACAGCAGTATCTAACGCTTGTATTTGACTGTTACAAATGCAGCACAGTTCGCAAATGTATTATCTTGCCCAAAATGGGTGTTTTTTCAATACCAGAATATAACAGCAGTATCTAACGCTTGTATTGGACTGTCAGAAATGCAGCAAAGGCCGCAAATGTATTATCTTGCCACAAAATGGGTGTTTTTTTTAATACCAGAATATAACAGCAGTATCTAACGCTTGTATTGGACTGTCAGAAATGCAGCAAAACCGCAAATGTATTATCTCGCCCAAAATGGGTGTTTTTTTAATGCCAGAATATAACAGCAGTATCTAGAGCTTGTATTGGACTGTCAGAAATGCAGCAAAGGCCACAAATGTATTACCTCACCACAAAATGGGTGTTTTTTTAGTACCACAATATAACAGCAGTATCTAACGCTTGCATTGGACTGTCAGAAATGCAGCAAAGGCTGCAAATGTATTATTTTGCCCAAAATGGGTGTTTTTTTTATCGCCAGAATATAACAGCATTATCTAAAGCTTGTATTGGATTGTCAGAAATGCAGCAAAGGCCACAAATGTATTATCTTGCCACAAAATGGGTGTTTTTTCAATACCAGAATATAACAGCAGTGTCTAACGCTTGTATTGGACTGTCAGAAATGCAGCAAAGGCTGCAAATGTATTATCTTGCCACAAAATGGGTGTTTTATTTAATACCAGAATATAACAGCAGTATCTAACGCTTGCATTGGACTGTCAGAAATGCAGCAAAGACTGCAAATGTATTATCTCACTCAAAATGGGTGTTTTTTTAATACCAGACTATAACAGCAGTATCTATCGCTTGTATTGGACTGTCAGAAATGCAGCAAAGACCGCAAATGTATTATCTTGCCCAAAATTGGTGTTTTTTTAATACCAGAATTTAACATCAGTATCTAACGCTTCTATTCAACTGTCACAAATGCAGCAAAGGCCCAAAATGTATTATCTTGCAAAAAAATTGTGTTTTTTTAAACCCTGAATATAACTGCAGTATTTAAAGCTTGTATTTGACTTTCACAAATGCAGCAAAGGACCAAAAAAATGTATAATCTTGCAAAAAATGGGTGTTTTTTAAACCCTGAATATATTGTAACTGCAGTATCTAAAGCTTGCATTTGACTGTCACAAATGCACATATTCTGTGCTGGTGCACTGAATTTGCACAAAATGGCCGCCGACGCCCACCTAACTAACAGACGGATAAAAGTTATTTTTCTGTGTCACTGGGCTCAGGGCAGGGTAAAAAATGGTGCACTTCACCCACAAAACAAAATCGCTCTAGATCGCAGAGTTAACAAGAACTTTTGATAACAGATTCTTTCCTATTCTCTCACTCAGAGCAGCAGCATCCTATTGCTACACTAGTAAGAGCAGAATGATGTGCAGCGCTACGTGACTCCAGCTTATATAGAGGCTGGGTCACATGCTGCACTAGCCAGGGGCGTACAAAGACATCATTGGGCCCTATAGCAAGAATCTGAATTAGGCCCCCTAACCCCACCCACTACCCTGGCCCATCCGACCTCCTGCCCTGGCTCCTCCCCTTCCACCCTCCCCATTTGTCAATAAAGAAATGTATACATGACCTACTGAAAACGTTAGGGACACTGGCATAATTATAAATGACTGGGCCCCAGAGGAACTTTTTGAACGTGCCCCACAGCAAATTTTTGAATGGGCCCCCCCAGTTGTCCGGCACCTCTGACCGGCAGAGACCCTTGATTTCTTCCCTAATACAGTCCAATTATTGTCCAATAGACAAGTAATGAAAATATATGTATACTGTAATATGATATTTTAACACTGTCTATTGTCTAGGGTCAAGAGTCTCTGCCGGTCAGAGGTGCCGGACAACTTGGGGGCCCATTCAAAAATTTGCTGTGGGGCCTGTTCAAAAATGTCCTGTGGGGCCCAGTCATTTCTAATTACGCCAGTGAAACGTAATAATCCGGTTTGGGGTTGGAAAGATAGTGACTGGGGGCTGGGGCAGTCTTACTGTGTGGGTGGGCTGCCAGTGGCACAGGTCCGGACTGGCTGCGGGATGACTGTTTGGCTGGCGACACTGGCGAGTCGGGCAGCACAAATCACTCTCAACTTCTTCCACACTGGGTGCGCGCCTGCTGCCTGCCAGCGAAACACTGGGCCAATCAGCAGCAGGATCTTTGCACACTCCTAATGCTTATTGGCCCATTGTGTGAAGCTGTGCAGGCGCACGAGCTGAGGGAGCGCGCAGCCAGGCTGGATACTAGGAAGCGCGCAGAGCCAGCGAGAACTCAGGAAGGAGAATGGGGGCGGGTGTTATCGACGGCGCTGGGAGCCGGACCGCCTCTGCAGCCTTTCAAAAAGCGCCATTACTGAAAAGTTTGAGTTAGGGTCCGTGGTCCAAAAATCCTAAAGTTCGGTACGAACCCGAACTTTACAGTTCGGGTTCACTCAACCCTAATTTCTAACCTGTTTTTGTGAACCAGACACCCTCTTTTCTTTTGAGCAGGGGGTGCCTGGTTTGATGTTTGGGTCTCCCATTGACTTTCATTGTATTAAATTGTACTCAAGCACCCAAAATATTCGGCCGAGCACTCGGATCTGCCGAACATAGCAATGCTCAAGCCGAACAATAGTTCGGCCGAGCATGCTCGCTTAACACTACTCCTCATTTCACAGAAGTCCATGGAATCTGCAGCTAATGAGCAGGTAAAGGTAATAGATCTGGAAAAAAGGGTAAGACAATAGAATTCTATAAAACCTCTATGGAAATGTTATTGTACAACTTGTGACATAGATTTATATTTGCTTAAAACACTAAAAATGCAATAAAAATAAATAATAAAAGCAATGATAATAATAATAAAAATGTTGAGTGAAGCTAAGCATTCAAAGTGGAATTCAGTCCAAAGTTTAGGAAAACTTCAATTTGCAACATAGCCAAATTTTCCCGCTCTTCGTGGTAACGAATCAGGTTTTCCTAAAATGGCAGCTGAACGTGTTACAAAGTAAAAGTTTGAAGCCTGGCAATGCAACATCAGCTATAATGCAACCACCTAATCCGCAGATAGCCATTCCCTGCAATGTCACAGCCCTATAAATCCCTGATTCCACGCGGTCACCACCATTTTATTGTGAGCTGAGCATAGGGAGAGATATGGCAAGTACAGGAGCGTGTTGGACAGTGTTTCTGAAAACAGTTTTTAAAAGGAATATTGGAGAGAGAGAGTGCAGAAAGAGTTTTTTGAGACTGTAGGTATAGCGTAGGGAGTCAGCAGGGAGACTCCAAGTTGAGTGTAGTTGCTGTGTGCATCACGTTCTAGTGCACCCACATTCAGAATTAATTCCTTATTTTAGTGATACAGTTATGCTGCATCTGTATTCCAGGACAATGTAATGTTTTTTTGTGTAGTGGAGGGAAATTGATTACAACGAATGCCTTCTGTTAGCTGTTGCATTACATAGCAGCACTTTTAGGCCACGGGTAACTATTAGAGATGAGTGAATCGAAGCTGACAAAGTGGAATTCGTTTAGAATTTCAGGATAAATTCGATACGCAACGAATGCGAATTTCCTTGCGCTTCTTAGGTAATGAATCACATTTTTTCCTAAAATGGCGGCTACACGTGTGAGGACTGAGGACAGGGGGCAAGGAACTCTGGGAAGGCGGGATCACCCAGATTGACAAGCCTGCATGCAGCCAATCAGCAGCCAGCCAGCCCTGTGATGTCACAGCCCTATAAATACGTCAAACATCTTACAGTCAGACATTTTCCAATGTTCAGAGTGGAGGGACAGACGTGTGAAGGTGCTAGGGGCAGGCATTGGAAAAACTATTGTGGAAAAAAAAGATGGAAAAAACGATTTAGAAGTGCAGGGAAAGGATAGGGAGGAATCATTTCACAGCATCTTATTGCAGGGAGAGACGTCAGAAGGCGCTAGGGACAATGATAGGAAAGTGATTTACAAGTGCAGGGAATGATTATTTGGGGATCCAAATAGTCATTAGACAGCTCTGTCATTCAAGCTTTTTGTTATTGGGCTGTAAGTCTTATGTTGAAAAGCCTTTAGAGGCCTATGTCTTAGTATCTTATTCAGTACTACAAGAAAAATATATACACATTTCACTTCTGCAGTTATTTCTGGTGAAAGCGTATAGGGGCGTATTTCAGTAACAAATAAAAATATATATGCACTGCACTTTTGCAGTTGTTTTAGGTGAAAGTGTATAGGGGCGTATTTCAGTAAAAAAAGACAAATATATACGCACTCCACTGTTGCATTTAATTATATTAATAGCGCATAGGGGCGTATTACAGTAAAAAAATATATATATTCTCAGTGCATTTCTGCTGTTAATTCTAGTAAAAGCATATAGGGGCGTATTTCAGTAAAATAAGAAAAATGTATACGCACTGCACTGTTGCAGTTATTTCTGGTGAAAGCGTATAGGGGAGTATTACAGTAAAAAAAAGAAATATATATATATACACATTTCACTGTTGCACTTATTTGTGGCAAAAGCATTCAATGGCCTATTTCAGTACAGAAAGAAAAATATATACACACTTCACTGGTGCATTTATTTCGCTGAAAGCGTTTAGTGGCCTATTTCAGTACAAAAAGAAAAATATATTCTCAGTTCGGGTCGGCGGTTATATGTGTTGAAAGCATGGCTGGGAGTCAGCAGGGTGGCAGCAGCCAGGGCCGTTTCTTGGACAGCGAGGGTTAGCGACTGCCACAAAAACCACACCACACTGTAATGACATGCAGGACGGCGGCAGCCTTCTCTCACCTCCCAGCAGCGCCCTTACTACCGTACTTTATAGACACACTGTCACAACTTGTACACTTGTACACAGAGCTGTGTGTGCTGGGGCAGCTATCATATATAGAGATATAGCAGAGCTGAGTGTGCTGGGGCAGCTGTCATATACAGATATAGCAGTGCTGGGTGTGTGCAGCTGTCATGTGTATAGATGTACACTGGCTATAACATCTATAACAGAGTCTACATTAGAAGTCTCATATTTTTCCAGGCAGTGGCTATGCAGCGCTCATAGCTGTGTGGTTAAGTGCCTTGCCTCTGATACAGAAGGTTGTGGGTTTGAATCCCAGCAGAAACTTTTCTGAAATTAACAAACACTGACTCCATATATGGACATACAGTGCGGGACACAGGCCGGAAGAGACTGACATGGAGTTAAGTAGAAGTTTTTTTTTTTTTTAAATACCCGACTGTTACTGTCACATGGGGGGAGCGGGAGGCACTTGATACTGGCACATGGGGGGAGGGGGGTTTGGCACTATGATACTGGCACATGGAGGGAAAGGAGAGAGGCACTTGATACTGGCACATGGGGGGGTTGGCACTATGATACTGGCACATGGGGGGAGGAGAGAGGCACTTGATACTGGCACATTGGGAGGGGGGGTGGCACTATGATACTGGCACATATGGGAGGGTGGGAAGGAGAGAGACACTTAATACTGGCACATTGGGGGGGAGATGGCACTATGATACTGGCACATGAGGGGTGGGTGGGAAGGAGAGAGGCACTTGATACTGGCACATTGGGGGGTCTACTGACACATTATAGGAGGCTACTGGCACATAAGGGGGACTACTGGCACATAAGGGGGGCTACTGGCACATAAGGGGGACTACTGGCACATAAGGGGGGCTACTGGCACATAAGGGGAGCTATTGGCACATGATAGGAGGCTACTGGCACATAAGGGGGACTACTGGCATATAAGGGGGGCTACTGGCACATGATAGGAGGCTACTGGCACATAAGGGGGGCTACTGGCACTTGATAGGGGGGCTACTGGCACATGATAGGGGGGTGACTGGCACATAATTGGGCTACTAGCACATGATAGGGGGCACTCTGGCTACTGGCACATGATGGTGGGGGGCTCTTATTACTGGCACATGATTGGGGGACATCTATGGGGACTCTTATAACTGGCACATGATTGGGGGCATCTATGGGGGCACATATTACTGGCACATGATTGGAGGGCATCTATTGTGGCACTTATTACTGGCACATTATTGGGTGGCACTATAGGGGCATCTACTGAGGCTAAAAAGAAGGGGTATTTTATATGGGGGGCTCTGTATAGGGCATTTTATACTGGGACACATTATGGTGGGTACTATGGGGAAGGGGGAGAGGAGCACTATGGGGTCATCTACGGGGGCACTGAGAAGGGGTATTTTATATTGGCACATTATGGGAACATTAGCTCAACTGGGGGCACTACAACGGGGTATGTTTTGCACATTATAAGGATAATTATTTCTACTGGGGGGCATTATGGTGGGCTTTATTACTCTCCCATGGTATGATCCCCTAGTAGCAGCACCAGCCTCTCCCTGCTCTGCTATCCCTCTGCCCTTTCTCCAAATCCTTATTATGAAATCTTTCTCATTAGGATAAAGCACAACATCAGCTCCACGAGCCCCCGGCCAAAGTGTTGAAGTGGCGTCCGAGATCCCCAAGGGCCAAGCCAAGTAACTGTAAGTTTTCATGTGGAGTATGTTTATTATACACATATAGCCTACACTGTGCCACACAATATACAGTATACCTCTATACTGTGTAGGGGTTATACTGTTTACTGTACAGCATGGCACAGAGGTTATATTGTCCGGCATGGTGTAACCTCCATACATTTTATGTACAGTATACAGTAATCCGCCTTGCCATCTATGCTTTGAATCTGGTTTTATATGTTACTTGGTTTTTGTACATTTACTTGCATGTGCTAGTTGAGACCTGCTGTGATTGGGTTTTAGTTAGTTAATAAATGCTAACATGACAGTTTTTTGGTTTTGCACATTATTGATGATTGTATTTCATGACTACTCTTCTAAGGGTATTGCCTTCCTTTATACTGCAGTTCTCCTGTACCACTCTGCCTGCGACTTTTAGCAGTTTAAGCAGTAATTTATGATTTTCTTTTGCTCTCAATAAATCTTGTGTTAAGCATTAAAAAAATAAAATAAAATATATGGTCAGACGGTTGCAAGTACTCTTCTGATATGATTTCATCGAGCAGTTTTGATGCGGGGGGGGGGTTTGACACTCGCCCTGAGAGAAATTTTACCTAGAAACTGCACTGTTGGGAGCCAAACGTGCCTGGGGTAGAGCACCTGCTTCGCAGCAGCCTACCTGCCCTGGAAGTAGTGGTGCAGGGGTTCCCGGAAGTAGCGGTGGTAGCAGTCAGTCAGTGCGGTGGTTATATGTGTTATTTTGTATTTCAGTACAAACAGAAAAATACATTCTCAGTTCACATCGGCGGTGGTTATATGTGTTGAAAGCCTTAAGTGGCCTTTTTCAGTACAAACAGAAAAATGCATTCTCAGTTCACGTCGGCGGCGGTTATATGTGTTGAAAGCGTTTAGTGGCCTATTTCAGTACAAATAGAAAAATACATTTTTAGTTCACGTCGATGGTGGTTATATGTGCTGAAAGAGTTTAGTGGCCTATTTCAGTACAAACAGAAAAATACATTCTAAGTTCACGTCGACGGTGGTTATAGGTGTTGAAAGCGTTTAGTGGCCTATTTCAGTACATATAGAAAAATAAATTCTCAGTTAACATTGGCGGTTAAATGTGTTGAAAGCATGTCTGGGATTCAGCAGGGTGGCAGCAGTGGGAGGTTGGGAGCCAAACGTGCCCGGGGTAGAGCACCTGCTTTGCAGCAGCCTACCTACCCAGGAAGTAGTAGTTCAGGGGTTCACGGAAGGTGCGGCAGTAGTAGCCAGTCAGTGTGGCAGTTATATGTGGTAAAATATTTATTGAAGTATTTGGGTCAAAAACCACATTTATTCAGCGGTCAGCGCTGCGGTCATATTCTGTTAAATCTCCATGATAAAAACACACAAATATGGGTCCGCTCTAACAGCTCTCATTCTTGGGGAATATTCACATGTAGTCCCTTTGCACAGGCAGTTTTTTCCTTTCCTTCTTTACTGGCTTCCTTGGTCCCAGTACCGACCGACAAAAGAAACCTTTACTCCTTCAAAAGGAAAATGGACATAGTACAGACCCGCAAACAGATCGGTTCACCACCGCGCTTTATTGTACTTACACGGTTAAAACTTGTCACATCGCACATAAAATTGGTACTTTTGCTCCTCAACACACACACTGACTTGACCCCTCCCCACAGCTATATATATAAGTGGTGCCAACACCACCTAGGGGCGAATAAAGGTAAATTATCCTGCCAGACTGTTAAGGGGAATTACAGCATGATACCACAATACATTTGAAATGACATTTAGCAACAGTTTTAAGTGCCCACATATAGCACATAGTGGGACACTGCATCAAGATGAATCAGGTGTGCATCAGCCAGCATTTACACACACCAGTGCCTGATGCATCAGACTAGATTATCCATGGTGCCACACCAACAATTTCACAAAAGAGACCGGTTTCTTCTGGCTACCTACCTCAGCTACTATTCTCATACTGTTACCCGCCTGATGCCACATATCTGATGCCAAGTGCTCCTTCTTTTACCCACCATCTTCAGCGGGTACTGGTATTGCCACCAACCTCCACAGTATGTCACCTTGCCACTCTGTGGCCTCCTGATGCTGCCGCCACCTCCAGACTCTGTCATGGTGCCACTCTGTGGCCTACTCCTGATGCTGTTGCTGCTGCCGCCACCACCAGACTCTGTCATTGTACCACTCTGTGGCTTCCTGATGCTGCCGCCACCTCCAAACTATGTCACCTTGCCACTCTGTGGTCTCCTCATGCTGCTGCCATCTCCACACTATGTTACCTTGCCACTCGGTGGCCTCATCTACAAACTCTGTCATTGTGCCACTTGGTGGCCTTCTTATGATGCTGCTGCTGCATCCGCCACCTCCAGACTGTGTCATTCTGCCACTCTTTCAAAGTGTTTTTTTTTGGTAATATTGACGGGTGACTGAAAAACTCCTTTTGCTGTATGAACCAAATGACGTTGTGTGATGTCATTTGACGTCTGAAAGTCTGAGGAAAATATATATAATGAAATATCAAATATACAAAAGTACATGAAAACAATGATTGTGCCACTCGGTGGCCTCCTCATACTACCACCACCTCCACACTCTGTCATTGTGCCACTCTGTGACCTCCTCCTGATGCTGCTGCTGCTGCCCCGTCCAGACTCTGTCATTGTGCCACTCTGTGGCCTACTCATGCTGCCGCCAACTCCAGATTCTGTCACCTTGCCACTCTGTGGTCTCCTCATGCTGCTGCCATCTCCACACTATGTCACCTTGCCACTCTGTGGTATCCTGCTGCTGCTATATCCACACTATGTCACCTTGCCTCATGCTGCGGCCATATCCACACTATTAGTGTTGATCGAGCACCGTAGTGCTCGGGCCGAACACATCGTGATATTCGGGTGCTCGACCAAGCTAATTAATGGAAACCAATGGGAGAACCCAAGCATTAAACCAGGAACCCCCTGCTCTGAAGAGGGGAGGGTGCCTGGTTCATAAGAAAATGTCAGAAATTGTTGGTAACACCACCAAAATAGTTCTGTAACAGCATGGGGAGGATGTATGGATGCATCTTGGACTCGCTGGTCGCTGCTAGGAACTATATTGTCCGAATAGTACACCACTTTTACATAATGACAATAATATGCACAAAAACAAGGGAAAAAATTATTTTAGAGGAAAAATGTATAGAAAACATTCTTTCCTGAATATTTACTTGTATATAAAGTGCAAGTGCTGCCAAAAATTACAAGGCAGAGGCACTCCGATACACCCTTAGTTACACATAAAGGAGGGCATCATACACACCCTTTAAAAATTATGATTGATGGTCTACTGGTGACCCTCAAAAACATTAGTAGCAAGGTCCTGCTAATCTGACATCTAAAACATTATGGGTGGTGGCCGGCTGCCGCTTTGGTGAATCTAGTTAACCTGGGGCCGATGGCACGTCCCCGTGATGGCGACAAGCCATTCGGATGTCTGGCCTATCAACTTTCAATGTAATTGTCAGCTCAAAACCATTGTAAACTATGGGTAACGGGGAATCAGTGTTTGATTCCGGAGAGGGAGCCTGAAAAACGGCTACGACATCCAAGGAAGCAAGCGGGTGGCGCGCAAATCACACACTCCCGACTCGTGGAGGTAGTGACGATAAATAACAATACAGGGCTTTTAAGATGCCCTGTTATTGGAATGAGTAATAAAAAATTACAGGGAATGTCACTGCGGTATTTTGGATGAGGAAGCGTTATACAGGAGAGGCCCTGTTGCCGCTTTGTTGACTCTAGATAACTTCTGCCTGATCCCACGTCCCCGTGACATCCACAATTCATTTTTATATCTTTCCTATCAACTTTCTATTATGCGCCTAACATGGTGACCACTGACCACCGGTAACGGGGAATCATTGTTCGATTTTGGAGAGGGAGCCTGATAAACGGCTATGGATACTACTTCAAAGCAATGCAGCATGAGTTGCAGGCCTGCATGTGAGCTGACCAAGTAAAAGATTTGAGTTGCGGGCCTGCTGATGAACTGACCCTGTAAAAGATTTGAGTTGTGGGCCTGCATGTGAGCTGACCCTGTAAAAGATTTGAGTTGCTGGCCTGCATGTGAGCTGACCCAGGAAAAGATTTGAGTTGCGGGCCTGCAGGTGAGCTGACCCTGTAAAAGATTTGAGTTGCGGGCCTAAAGGTGAGCTGACCCTGTAAAAGATTTGAGTTGCGGGCCTGCAGCTGAGCTGACCTTGTAAAAGATTTGAGTTGCGGGCCTGCAGGTGATCTGACCCAGTAAAAGATATTAGGTGCGGGCCTGCTGTGAGCTGAGGTGGAACTGACAAAGCCAACTTGATTTTGATGGCTGCATTAATCTGCAGGTGTCCGTGATACAGCTCCACAGATGGTTTCCATCTGCATCTTTCTAAGCAATCTGTGGCCTTAGTCTTTTCTCCAGACTCAGTCATTGTGCCACTGTGTGGCCTCCTCATGCTGCTATCTCCACAGTATGTCACCTTGCCGCTCATTTTTATCACCATGCTGCTGCTGCTGCTGCTGATGCTGCTTAAAAGGCCTTAAACTGATCACCAGGCCCACAATCTAATTAAGGTTTTGGTATATATAAACCCAACTTACTATATATAAACCCAACTTACATCAGTGGCGTAGCTAGAAATGACTGGGCCCCACAGCAAATTTTTGAATGGGGCTTCATCCCACAGTAATTTTTTAGAGACCCCTTCCTTTCATGCCGCCCCCATTCCTGTGGCTAGTAAAGATCGCTCTCTCAGACCAGGGCAGGCAGCTGTTCCATCAGTTTTATACACTGTCTATACTGTCACTGTATATAATTTCATTGTGTAATACTGTTGAGGGGGCCCTAACCAAATCTTTTAGTCCTCCTCCTCCTAGATGGGCCCCTTCTAGGTCAGGGCACCAAAGCTGCAGCTTCCCCTGTTTCCCCGATAGCTATGTCCCTTGTCTGCATTAATCTGCAGTTGACCGTCATACAGCTCCACAGATTTCTTTCCATCTGCATCTTTCTAAACAATCTGTGGCCTTAGTCTTTTATCCAGACTCAGTCATTGTCCCACTATGTGGCCACCTCATGCTGCCATCTCCACAGTATGTCACCTTGCCACTCATTTTTATCACCATGCTGCTGCTGATGCTGCTTAAAAAACCTTATACTGATCACCAGGCCCACAATCTAATTAAGGTTTTATGCACAAAACCAAAGTAAAAAATCTGCACAAATGACTGTGGATCACTACAGCTGAGTCATAAGGATAAGGTGCTCTTGGTCCTTGTGACCCACCCAGTCACAAAAGACAATCAAATACAATAATAAATATAGGACCAGGCGCTCAGATATGGAATCAAACCAAGATATCTAATTTATTGGAAAATACACCTAAATGGCAGTAAAACTAAATAAATATTAAAATATACAGCTTTAAAATCAAATAAGCAGCATTAAATCCACAATTGGCAGCAATGGATATATATCGTGAAAAAACCGCAGTCAATCAATACTCATCAATGGGTCTAGATATAACTGCAATGTGAGACCGCAATCAGATGGTCGGGATTGTAGTTTTCCTTTGTTATAATGGCAATAGTTACCAACTTTCTTTAAACATCCTTTCAAACAGTTATGTTCGGCTTTTGGGAAGGTAATCAGTCTTATATAATGCTCCTGTCAGAGGTATCAAGCGGACAACATATGCAACCAGTCACAAGGCAAAAAACAAATGGACACAGTGCGGTAATATGTCAAGGTGGCATCCCACCTACTATACGCAACTGTGCCACTGTTACCTGTGTCCGACCGGTGTCTCCTTGTCCTTGCGGAGACTTGGTGTCTAAAGATGCTCGTTGTCTTTCAGTTTTAAAATAGACGCCACATGAATGCCCACTCACGTGTCTTGCTGACGCTCATGTGACCCGGAGCTTTTGAACGGAGGATCCTTTAGAGATTGCCGGTATCTAACAAGGCCGTTAAATTTTGGAATTCGGGGGAACCGCTATGCCAGCATGCTGGAACAAGGTATAGACCATACGCTTTTCGGGGTTTCTAAAATACCCCTTCCTCAGTGGTGTAGGTGTATTTTCCAATAAATTAGATATCTTGGTTTGATTCCATATCTGAGTGCCTGGTCCTATATTTATTATTGTATTCAAAGTAAAAAATCGATTTGATAGGAAAAATTGATTGAAAACATTCTTTCCTGTATATTTACTCGTATATAAAGTGCAAGTGCTGCCAAAAATTACAAGGAAGAGGCACTCCGATACAATCTGCATATCACATAAAGGAGGGCCTCATTCACATTGAGTTGCGGGGCTGCAGGTGAGCTGACCCTGTAAAATATTTAAGTTGCGGGCCTAAAGGTTAGCTGACCCTGTAAAAGATTTTAGGTTTGGGCATGCAGGTGAGCTGACCCTGTAAAAGATTTGAGTTGCGGGCCTGCAGGTGAGCGGACCCTCTAAAAAATTATATGTGAGGGCCTGCTGGTTAGCGGACCCTTTAAAAAATTAGATGTGAGGGCCTGCTGGTGAGCGGACCCTGTATAAAATTATATGTGAGGGCCTGCTGGTGAGCGGACCCTCTAAAAAATTATATTCGAAGGCCATTATATGTGACAAATAAGCAATGCAGGTTGATATGACGGAAGAAGAGGAGGAGGATGAGAAAAGGAAGATTCAACCATATACCCTTGTTTGTAGTGGAAGGGGTGCATGGGAATACAGTCTATTAACTATATTTAAAACAACACATGTAAAGTACCTTTATGTTCATCAGCAGTGGAGTCAAGAAGTTATGGTCAATCCAGGCCTTGTTCATTTTTATGAGTCAACCTGTCAGCATTTTCATTTGACAGGCGGATACGCTTATCTGTTATAAGGCCACCAGCAGCACTAATTACATGCTTAGACAAAACGCTGGCGGCAGGGCAGGCCAGCACCTCCAAAGCGAAGAGCACAAGTTTGTGCCACATGTCCAGCTTGGACACCCAGTAGTTGTAAGGCACTGAGGGATCATTGAGGACGCTGACACGGTCTGCTATGTACTCCTCTACCATCTTCCAAAATGTTTCTCTCCTTGTGGCAGTAGGCCGCACATTAGGGAGAGGGTGCTGGCGGGGTGTCATGAAACTGTCTCAGGCTTTGGAGAGTATTGCCCTCCTCCCTCTGTTGGAACTGCTTTGTGTTCCCCTTGTCTCCCCTCCTAGGTTGGCCAAGGAAGTACAGACTCTGCCGCCAGTGTTGTCAGATGGAAAATTTTGGAGCAATTTTCCAACAAGGATCTTCTGGTATTGCACTGTTTTGCTCGTCCTCTCCACCAGTGGGGGTCGAGAAGGGTGAACAACCAGTAATCCGTGTTGTTTAAAATGCATATAACGCGTGGAAAGGCAGCCTAACATGAAGTCAGCCATGTGTGCCAGAGTACCAACAGGCGAGACTTTGCTGTCATCATCAGGATGATCACTCCAAATCTCCTCATCATCTTCCTCCTCTTCTGCCACCCATGCATAACAGATGGAATCAAACTTCCATGGGTGATCTGAGGTATGAGAGCGTCTGATGTGTGACACTAGGCTCTGCCCTCTTCCTCGCTATCCCTGGAAGTGTGTGCGGGCCAGGTGGGAACGCTGCACTGAGGAGAGTGAAGTACGGGACGACTTGGCTGCATGTGAGATCAACAGGAGACGAACTGATCTACGGCCAGAGACCGTCTCGTGATGTCCCCGGGCTGGGATGAGACACAGGAGTGAAAGAAATCAACACAAGCGGTATGTCTCTCAGTGCTGGCAGTCGGTAGTTTGATCCGGAGACGTCCCTGTTTGTATGAATGTTCACTGGAGCGGGAAGTGAAGGGGTCTGCAAAGGAGGTAGGAGGAGAAGTTCTTTTTCTGAGGAGGTGGTGGTGGCTTGGACGTTGTAAATCTTGGGTGGGTGCATGCAGGGGGGCTCCTCTCAAGGCTTTGGAATTGTGGACTGTAAGTGAATCCCTCTGAAGTTAACCTCTGTGTGTAAAAGACCTGCTGTATGGCCCACTGAGTAAGGTTTGGGGTCGTGACAGCCAGAGGTTTGAGGGGAAGAGAAGCCACTGGAAATCAAAGCCTGTCTTATGAAGTTGTTGAGACGTGAAACTGGTGTCAGAGTCAGTTACTGTCCCCCCCCCCTCCTTCTCTCGGGTTTATCTATTAACCTCCTACTAAAACTCCTTAGTAACAACTTGCTGTCTCCTCACTTCCTTACATTAACAACGTGGGACTATGTTCCTGCTGTCTGGACAAATGAGATGGACGGAGGATGAACAACTGGATTGTTTGTAACAGCATATAACTGACATTTACTAACATCTACTAACAAAGCAACTAAAGGAATCAATAAAGCAACAAGCACTTTCTAGACAAATATATCGGTGTCTTGCAGATTGTGGTGCTGTTTTAACGGCTGTATCCGCAGTTAACTTTTGGGGTTGCTCGGTCGTTTTGGAAATGGCACCAAAAAAAAGGGATGATCAGCAGGGTCTAAACAGAAGATCGGGAACAGGCCTGGAAAACCCAAAAAGCAAAGTGCTATAAATAAATATATGACCCCCACAACTCCAATAAAGGGTCCCGGAGGAGCTGGAAAGGGCTCAGCTGACTGCCTGATTGGGGACCAGGGTTTGAATGAGTCATTGGAGTCCCATGTAATAATGGAACCTAAAGGGGAAATGGTTAAAGACATTATCCTTACTGTGTCCAGATTGGAAGAAGTGATGGGGAAACTGGTTCCTCAGATCGGGACAATACAGACCGATGTGTCCTTGATTAGAGAGGATTTTGCTAAATTAAGAGAACGCATATATGCAATGGAGAATAGAGTAGGGGGCTTGAAAGAATTAGTGTATAAACCTGAGAATAAAGTAACATCTTTAAAAAAAAGCAAGAAAAATGCTGAAAGTAAAATGATAGATTTTGAGGATAGATCAAGGAGAGCAAATTTAAGATGTGTGGGGATTCCTGAAGGTGCTGAGGGAGCTAAATGTGGAGAATATATTGATAAATGGCTTATTGACAACTGTAAACCGGGTTCACTATCCAGTCTTTTTTCAGTGGAGAGGGCTCTCAGGGTCCCTAGTAGGAAGAGCATTCCAGGTGCTCAGCCGAGACAAATTTTGATTAAATGCCTTCTTGCTAGGGACCTTGATGCCATTCTGTCTGATGCCAGAAGTTCAGATAAATTCCAGATGAATAGAAGAAAGATACATTTCTATCCGGATTATTCCTATGCTACCAGTGAAAAAAGGAAAAAAATATATAGATATAAAAAGGAAACTGAGAATAGCCGGTTTAAAGTACAGTTTGCTTATTCCGGTGAAGTTCTGGGTTGAATACCAGGACAGGGTATTGTTTTTCCACTCGCCAGAAGAAGCAAACGAATGGGCAGAGATGAATAGCCTATGATATGAATTCAAAAATTGTTGCGAGGGAGGGGGATATAGGGAGGAATATGCATAGATTGGGGGCTGTCTCTGGTCTCCAGAGGATGGCTGCATGGGGGAGGGCAGAGAAAGATTTTATTTTATTTTTTTAAAATATTTTTTAATTTTTATTTTATTTATCTATTTATTTATTTATTTATTTTTCTCTCGTATCACGTTTTGAATGTTGAGAATTGTTTCACTTAATGTTAGGGGGTTAAGAGAGAGATTAAAAAGGTTTGTCATCTTTGATTGGTTAAGGGGATATATGCCGGCTGTCGTCTGCCTGCAGGAGACGCATTTGAATAGGGGTAATTTGAGGTGGATGGAAAAAAGATGGATTGGGGAGGGGTTCCATTCTACATATACATCATATTCAAGAGGAATATCTGTATTGATTCATAAAAAGATTAATTTCGAGTGTGTCTCCTGTAAGGTGGATGACAGCGGCCGGTTTTTATTTTTGCTTTGTATTATAGACAGTGTACAAATGGTGATTGCAAACATTTATATCCCCCCTCCATATAGGCCGGATGTGATTTAGGAACTACAGAATTATATGATAGATAAGCAAAACTGTATGTTGATTGCTGCGGGTGACTACAATGTGGTTATTGATGCCAGTAAGGATAGATTAACAAAGAGTGAAACACTGCCCAATAAGAACAACTTCGAGTATTTACTATCTGAGCTGGATTGGGTGGATATTTGGCGTAAATTACATCCGGAGGATAAAATTTACCCCTGCTACTCCAAAATACATCAGTCTTGGTCAAGAATAGATATGATATTAGGTAATAAAAAATTTATGGAGAAATATAATATAAAAATTAAATATGTTCCTATGGTGCTTTCAGACCATTGTGCTGTAGTGATGGATCTGAATAGTATAGTCACAGAACATTTACGTTTAAATTAAATCCAAACTGGTTAAGGCCTCATGCACACGACCGTTGCTTAGGTCCGCATCCGAGCCGCCGTTTTTGCATTCACTTCAATGGGGCCGCAAAAGATGCGGACAGCACTCCGTGTGCTGTCCGCATCCGTTGCACCGTTCCGTGGCCCCTGCAAAAAAATATAGCATGTCCTATTCTTGTCCGTTTTGCGGACAAGAATAGGCATGTCTACAATGGGCCGCCCGTTCTGTACCGCAAATTGCGGAAGGCACACAGGAGGCTTCGTTTTTTTGCAGATCCGCCGTTTGCCGACTGCAAAAAACAGCACGGTCGTGTTCATGTAGCCTAACTCTGATAAAAGAGAAGGATGAAATTAAAAAAGAACTACAGGTCTTTTTTCAGGTCAATAGGAATTCTGCAAATAAGTTGGTGATCTGAGATGCAGTCAAGGCCTTTTTGAGAGGGATTTTATTTAAAAACGTGAATTACCTTAAAAAAAAAAACATAGAGAGAAAATTAAAATTGCAGAATAGGAACTAGAGTTTGCAAGGTTAAAATGTATAGAAGCCCCTACTGCGGAGAGTTTAAAAACATGGGAAGAGGTGCAGGAGATGGTTAAAGAGCTATAAATGGAAAGCACTCAAACAGCACTGTTCTTCCATGGGGCAAAGTTATTTTCTGAGGGGGAAAAGGTGGGTAAGATCCTTGCCAATACAGTTAAAAATCAACAACAAAAAAACCTGGATAGGGGTAATAAAAGATAAGAAGGGACAGATGGTTAGAACCCCGGAACAGATAACTGAGACTTTTCGAATTTATTATCAAGAATTATATGAATCAAAGATACAGAAAACCAAACAGGAAATTCGTCACTATCTCGGTGTAATACCTTTTAAGAGAAAGTCGACTGCAGAACAGAGAGACCAATTGGATAGGGAACTACAGCTGGAAGAATTAGAGATGGCGGTGAGAACAGTAAAAAATGGTAAAGCGCCAGGAGTAGATGGCTTCCCCTTTGAAATATACACGTATTTTGGACAGATACTTTTGCCAGAATTGTTGGACACCCTATGTGAGGCTAAGGAAAAAAGAAAAACTGCCAGAGTCAATGAATCAAGCTACAATAGTTCTGATCCCTTAAGAGGGTAAAGATAAACGAAGCACAGAATCATATAGACCTATATCCTTGTTGAACACTGACATTAAAATACTAGCAAAGGTTCTAGCGGAAAGATTCTCAAAAATAATAAAAACCTTGATTCATTCAAACAGGTTTCATCCCTGGGAGACTGATCAACTCCAATATTAGAAGGGTATTTGCTAATATAGAGGGTAATAAAAAAAGAAAAGGAAAAGAAACACAAAAAGGTATACTATCTTTGGATGCAATCAAAGCTTTCAATTGCATAGAATGGGATTATTTGTGGGAAGTCCTTAGTTGCTTCGGGTTCGGAGACCATTTTATAAACTGGATTAAATTAATATATTCCCAGCCCGTGGCAACGGTATTCGTGGGTGGAGCAATGAATGTCCCCTATCCCTCTTACTGTTTGCATTAGCAATTGAGCCTCTGGCCAATATCATTCGGGGGGGAAAAGGATCTAGAGGGTATTCAATATGGGGAGTGTAGGGAAAAAATAATGTTGTGCGCAGATGATATTCTGTTGTATTTAGGTAATACGGAAGTGGATTTAGGTATAATAATGAACATTATCACACAATTTGGTAAATTTTCTGGATTGCAAATAAACTGGGAGAAATCACACTTGATGTTATTAGGGGATGAAGAGTTGAGCAACGATTATGGTGTGCACGTAGTTAAAAAAAAGTTAGAGTTTTAAATTCTTAGGAATTCATATTTCAAGAAAGGTGGAAGATTATGTGGAAATAAATCTTGTCCCTCTTTTCAAGGAATTTAGGAGGAAGATCCATATATGGAATAGATTGTCACTATCAATGATGGCTCAAATTAATCTAATAAAGATGTTCTTCCTCCCCAAGGTGCTATATATATTACAGAATGCTCCAATTGTATTGCCAAAAAAGATATTTATGACCTTAGATAGTTTGACTAGGGAATCTATTTGGATAAGTGGGGTATCTACAGGGTGGGCCATTTATATGGATACACCTTAATAAAATGGGAATGGTTGGTGATATTAACTTCCTGTTTGAGGCACATTAGTATATGTGAGGGGGGAAACTTTTCAAGATGGGTCGTGACCATGGCGGCCATTTTGAAGTCGGACATTTTGAATCCAACTTTTGTTTTTTCAATAGGAAGAGGGTCATGTGGCACATCAAACTTATTGGGAATTTCACACGAAAAACAATGGTGTGCTTGGTTTTAACGTAACTTTATTCTTTCATGAGTTATTTACAAGTTTCTCTTTGTTTACAGCCATTGACATGTCGCCGAGGTTAACACGTGAGGAGCGGATAGAAATTGGGTTGATGTCTGGTGAACGCAGTAACCGGGTCATTGCAGCAGATTTCAATGCAAGACACCCTACTAGACCACCCATCTCCCATGCTACAGTTAGCAAACTGCTTGCTAAGTTTCGTGAAACTGGTTCAGTGTTGGATTTGTCAAAATGTGGACGCATGAAATCTGTCTCTAATGAAGAAACATCAGTGGCTGTCCTAGCTTCATTCAGCAAGAGCCCACAGCGTAGCACTCGCCACATGTCACTGGAGAGTGGCATTAGTCAAACATCCCTTCGGCGGATATTAGCTACTCACAATAGGCACCCTTACAAACTCCAGCTACTGCAGCATCTCAACGAGGATGACCCAGATCGGCGCACTGAATTTGCAGAATGGGCAAAACAAAAATTGGAACAGGACCCTCAGTTTACGCAGAAGATTTTGTTCAGTGATGAGGCAAACTTTTATGTGAATGGTGAAGTTAACAAACAAAACCACCGCTATTGGTCTGACACTAACCCACATTGGATAGATCCCTCCAAGACTGTTGGAACAAAAAAATTGATTGTATGGTGTGGTATATGGGGTACCAAGATAGTGGGGCCATTCTTCATCAATGGAAACCTCAAGGCCACTGGATATGCAAAATTGCTACATGATGATGTGTTTCCCTCTTTATGCACTGAAGCTGGCACGTTCCATGAGTTTTTCCAGCAAGATGATGCACCACCACATTATGGGTGTCAGGTCCGAGCGTTCCTACATGAACAGTTTCCTGGAAAGTGGATTGGTCGTCGTGGGCCAGTTGAATGGCCCCCAAGGTCTCCCGATCTGACTCCCTTAGACTTTTATCTTTGGGGTCATCTAAAGGCAATTGTCTATGCTGTGAAGATACGAGATGTGCAGCACCTGAAACTACGGATACTGGAAGCCTGTGCTAGCATTTCCCCTGCGGTGTTGCTATCAGTGTGTGAAAAGTGGGAGAAGAGGGTTGCATTGACAATCCAACACAATGGGCAGCACATTGAACACATTTTATAAGTGGTCAGGAACTTGTAAATAACTCATGAAAGAATAAAGTTACGTTAAAACCAAGCACACCATTGTTTTTCTTGTGAAATTCCCAATAAGTTTGATGTGTCACATGACCCTCTTCCTATTGAAAAAACAAAAGTTGGATTCAAAATAGCCGACTTCAAAATGGCCGCCATGGTCACCACCCATCTTGAAAAGTTTCCCCCCTCACATATACTAATGTGCCACAAACAGGAAGTTAATATCACCAACCATTCCCATTTTATTAAGGTGTATCCATATAAATATCCCACCCTGTAGATTAAAAAAATAAATACTTCAGTTGCCCGATAAGCTCGGTGGATTAGCTCTTCCCAATTGTTTTTTATATTTTTTGGTGTCACAGTGTGGGGATATTAAAGAGATTGAAATAAGTACTTTTTTGAGAGGATATTTAATGGAAATGAGGATTACATTTAAACGAAATAGCCTACTGGAGTTGTTGGAGTCGGGTTTATTGAGTAAGATTAGATATTAAATCTGATGGATTATATTTGGAGAGAGGTAAAAAATAAATAATGGGTATAAAAGGTTATTTGGAATTCACTCCACTCTGGGATAATATAAATTTATGGGAGGTTTATAAGATTAAACAATATATAGATTAGGAGGGTAGAGGGGTAAGTTTATCGCTGTAAGTGTTTGAATATATGCCGCATATTTTATTTTTATATATGAGAACATTATGAGATTTTGTACTAACTTTTATTCTGGAAACCGGAAATGACATAGTACCCTAAGCTCATGAGATCAGAGTTTGGGTGGATTTGATTGTGACGCCCCAGGCGAAGCAAAGGCGAAACCCGGGTCGGGCAAGTTTACACACTATATGCAAGTTGTTTTATTGTAAGTACAATAATTTATACCTTTTAAAAAAGATTCGGGTATTGCACTATGATCTGTTCCTCTTGAAGGAAGTTGCTTTGCTGGTTGGTATCGAGACCATATACCGGGGATGCATCTGTGAAGCTGCAAAATCTCCGTGAAGACTTCCTGTTTGTGAAACACTCCCCATTCAAATTTAGCGCGGACCCATATGTATGTACTCTTAAGGATTTTATTGGAGAAGGGACTCACTCCGACTTTTTGGGACTGCTGCTCATTTATTCCTGGTATCACACAGAAACTTTATTTGTGTCTGTAAGTTTGGTAGCACATATATTTGAAGGTGATAGGTTGAAGGATTTCGGGATCCCAAATAAAGATCGATTTAAATACTTGCAAATGAGGGCGGCAATTAAGTCGGTAGTCGATATCGAGAGCTATAAAAAGATATTCTCAGAGGAGGTTGGTCAGTTTCTCAGGGATGGAAAGGTCAGGGGTTCTGTGTCAAGGAGATATACACTTCTGATGAAAGTATCACAACAAAAGATAAAATTAAAAGTAAAAGAGAAATGGAAAAAAGATATTCCAGATCTATCAAATGAGCAATGGGAGGATGTTCTTAATAGTAGGTCTCTGGTTTCATTGAAAGCCTCACATAGGGTTTCCCAATTTTTTCTTTATTCATAGATTACATCGTACCCCTGTCATTTTGAAAAAAATGGGTGACTAAGAGTGACAGATGAATGTTCGAGATGCAGGGAAGAACAGGCAGGGCTTGTCCATTTGGTTTGGAGATGTCCAAAATTATTTAGATATTGGACTGACATCGCAAACGTTATTGAGAAAGTTATGGGACTGCGGATATACGGGGATTTTGTGGACTGTATTTTGGGGGGGTGTTAGTCATTTGAGACTAAGGAAAGTGGACAAGCAGGCATTGTGCCTATTATTATTTTAAGCTAGGTTGCTTATTTTAGAAAAATGGAATCAAAAAGATCAGCTGCTTGTAAGTGAATGGAAGAGAGCGGTGAATCAAATCATAAAAATTTAAAGGATTATCAAGGATAACAGGGGAAAAAAATGGCTGTAGAGAAATATGGAATAAATGGTTTATTACTGTTTAAAATTGAATTTTTTTTAAAAAAAAATTATTTGTTTTCTCCTCTCTCAGTCTGGGTTGGGGTGGGGGGTAGCGATAAAATAATGTTTTTGATTACAGAATTTTTTTTATATTGCCTGTATTTAAAAAAATGTTAAACAAAATATCTTGAAAGAGGGAGTTTGTGTTAAAAAAAAAAAAAAAAACTTCCATGGGTACTACCCTCTGTAGCTGAGGCAACCGTCTCCTGCTCCTCCTCCTCCTCTTCAGCCTCCAATTCATGCTGAGAGGACGAACTGAGGGTGGTCTGGCTATCATCAACCTGTGTAATGTCTTCCCCCATTTCCACCTCTTCCACATGCACAGCATCATCCTTAATTGTGAGCAGCGAGCGTTTGAGAAGACACAGAAGTGGGATGGTGATGCTGATAATAGCGTTTTCGTCGCTCACCATCTGTGTTGATTCTTCAAAGTTGCGTAAAACCTAACAGAGGTCAGACATCCATGCCCACTCCTGGCTTGTGAATAGCGGAAGCTGACTGGAAAGGTGATGACCATGTTGCAGCTGGTATTCCACAACTGCCCTCTGCTGCTTACAAAGCCTGACCAACATGTGGATTGTGGAATCCCGGGGCATAGTCACGTCGCACAACAGCCGGTGAGCTGGCAATTTCAAGCGCTGCTGCAGAGTTGACAGACCGGCTGAAGCTGTCGGTGACTTGCAGAAATGTGCACACACTCGGCGCACCTTCACCAGTAGCTCAGGCAAATTGGAGTATTTTTTTAGAAACTGCTGATCCTCAAGGTTGAATACGTGGGCAAGGCATGGGATGTGTCTAAGGTTGCCCAACTCCCAAGCTGCCACCAAGTTACGGACATTATCAGACACAACCATGCCTGGTTCTAGGTTGAGTGGTGAGAGCCACAGCTCAGTCTGGTCTCTTATCCCCTGCCACAGCTCTGTGGTGGTGTGCTGTTTGTCACCTAGGCAGATCAGCTTCAGCACGGCCTGTTGCTGATTCCCCACTGCACTGCTATACTGCTTTCAGCTAACGACTGATGATTGACTGGTACTGCATGTGGATAATTCGGAGGTGGAATTGGAGGAGGAGGTGGAGGAGGACAAGTGGGAATTGGAGCCAGTAACGTAGGTGTTGGCAGAAACCATGATGGAATTAGGGCCCGCAATCCTTGGCGTCGGTAGCACCTGTGCCATCCCAGGGTACGAGTCGCTCCCGGCCTCCACAACATTCACCCATTGTGCAGTCAGGGAAATGTAGCGTCCCTGGCCGAAAGCACTTATCCATGTGTCCGTGGTTAAGTGGACTTTCCTAGTAACTGCATTGGTCAGGGCACGTGTGATTTAAAAGGGACACATGTTGGTGTAAGGCTGGCACAACACACCTTGAAAAATAGTGGCGGCTGGGGACTGCGTAACGAGGGACGGCCACCAACATCAGGCTGCGGAAGGACTCAGTGTCCACAAGCCTAAATGGCAACATTTCAAGGGACAGTAATTTGGAAAGCTTCACATTTAGTGCTATGGCCTGTGGGTGGGTGGCTGGGTATTTGCGCTTGCGTTCAAATGGCTGGGGTAATGATATTTGGACGCTGCGCTGGTACAGGGAAGCGGATGTGGTCGCTGATGGTGCTTTCAAAGGTCCAGGTGCAGGGCAGGAGGCATCCAGGCCTGCGTCTTGGACAGGGAATTGGCCAGCACGTAACACAGGGGAAGAGGAGGCAGTGGTGTGACCAGCACACAGATTGTGGACCCAGGCGTTCGGCCCAACTATTAGGGTGCTTTGATGCCATGTGGCGGATTATGCTGGTGGTGGTGAGGTTGCTAGTGTTCGCGCCCCGGCTCATTTTGGTCTGGCACAGGTTGCAAACTACTATTCTTTTGTCGTCCGCACTTTCCTTAAAAAAGTGCCATACTGCCGAACACCTATCCCTTGGCAAGGGAGATTTACGCAAGGGGATGCACCATGGAACAGTTGCGGGCCTGTTCCGTGGTGCCCGCCTTCGACCTTTTGCCACCCCAGTGCCTCTTCCAGCCTGTTGCAGTGCTGCAGATCCCTCCCCCTCTGTACTGCTCTCCTTGCTCGGCTTGTTGCCACCTTCCCAGTTACCTCGTCATCCAGCACCTCCTCTTCCACTTCCTCACTCTGATCATCCTCCTGATTTGTTGACCTAAACACAACCTCAGTGATTGACAACTGTGTGTCATCCTCTTCCTCAACCTCTTGAGACAGTAATTGCGGTTGAGTCATTGGCAACTGTGTCTCATCATCCACCTCATTAAACACTAATTGCCGTTCCCCAGCGTCATGTTCTTATGACTCTGGATGTTCAAGAGGTTGGGAATCGGGGCACAATATGTCAGTTCCCTCTTCAAGCATGCTTGGCGAGAGGGCCAAATCAATAAATGGCAATGAAGAGCTCCTCGGAATATCCGAGTGTGGGATCACTTGTTTGGCAAGACTGTAAATGGTGGGAGGAAGGAGGATCAGGGTGAGGATTGTGTGGACCAGACTCCTGACTACTGAGACTGAACTTGGTGGAAGACAGGGTGGTGCTTAACTGACTAGAAGCACTATCTGCAATCCAACCGACCATCTGCTCACGCTGGGCTGAGTTTAAGAGTGGTGTCCTGTGCCACACTGCAAACTGGGACATGAAGCTAGGTATCTTGGATGATTGTTTTTCTTGTGCCTTGGCAGCAGGCACAGTTTCACCGCACCCAGAGCCATGGTCTCTGCGTGCACCATCAGCATCACGGCCACTTCCTCGTCCCTTAATGCTCGCCTTCTTCATATTAAATGTTATATGTTATAAGGGACCGTTTATAGGAAAAATGTGGATAAATATTGGAAAAAATATAATTGTTTTCGTTAATTTTTTTTCTAATATCTGGCCCTGACACAGATGCTGCACAGATGTCACAATTCACTGCAGGGACAGTTTATAGGAACAATGTGGATACATTTAGGAAAAAAATATAATTGCTTTCCCTAATATTTTTCCAAATATCTGTGCCTGACACACAGACGCTATTGCAGCACAGATGTGACAATTCACTGCAGGGACCGTTTATACGAAAAATGTGGATAAATTATGGAAAAAATATAATTGTTTTCGCTAATATTTTTCCCAATATCTGTGCCTAACACACACATGCTATTGCAACACAGATGTGACAATTCACTGGAGGGACCATTTATATAAACATTATAGATAAATTATGGAAAAAATATATTTGTTGTCAGTAATATTTTTCCTAATATCTGGCCCTGACACAAACACACGCTATTGCAGCACAGATGTGACAATTCACTGCAGGGACCGTTTATAGTAAAAATGTGGATAAATTATGGAAAAAATATAATTGTTTTCACTAATCTTTTTTCCAATATCTGGCCTTGACACACAGACGCTATTGCAGCACAGGTGTGACAATTCACTGCAGGGACCGTTTATAGGAAAAATGTGGATAAATTATGGAAAAAATATAATTGTTTTCAATAATATTCTTGTACACAAACATAGAAAAGGATTCTTTACGGTAAGAGCAGTGAGACTATGGAACTCTCTGCCTGAGGAGGTGGTGATGGTGAGTACAATAAAGGAATTCAAGAGGGGCCTGGATGTATTTCTGGAGCGTAATAATATTACAGGCTATGGCTACTAGAGAGGGGTCGTTGATCCAGGGAGTTATTCTGATTGCCTGATTGGAGTCGGGAAGGAATTTTTTATTCCCCTAAAGTGGGGAAAATTGGCTTCTACCTCACAGTTTTTTTTTTTGCCTTCCTCTGGATCAACTTGCAGGATAACAGGCCGAACTGGATGGACATATGTCTTTTTTCAGCCTTATGTACTATGTTACTATGTTATCTCTGCCCCTGACACAAGGAAGGTATTGCTGAACAGATGTCACAAGTCACTGCAGACACCCTTCCAAAGTATGGAAAAAAAATAATCGGACTACTTTGCAAGATTAAATTGCTGCCACTACACTCAATAGTCCTTAAAAGGACTTTTGGGTCTTTGAAACACTTTAAAATTGAATAAATTGCGATCACAAACTCCCTACACTATCTGTCCCTTCCTAACCGCAGCTCTCCCTGACTCACAATGAGCGCGTGTTATGTACCTGAAGAAGGGGAACTATTCCCCGAAACGCATTGTACTTCTGCAATAAAAGTATCTTCTCATTATCACCATCTGGACTGGATTCTTGCGCCCTGGGATATCTTATCTACTTACTTCTGTATCCTACCACTTCTTGGAGACCTCAGGTATCTCCGACAAGAAGTCATCCCTTCACGGCTTCAGATCCACCATCAAATCGTGACTCCAGTACATGTCTTGACAAGCTTTCACTAGAGTTGTGCCTACAGGGAGCACAACCATCAAAGGTGAGCATTGCACTGGAACAATTTATTTTACCTGTCTACAAACGGTATTACCCTATTGTGCGCCCTGTTTTATTTTCAACAGCATAAAGTAAATCCTGTGGATTTATATCCCCACTATGTCACCTTGCCACTCTGTGGTCTCCTCATGCTGCTGCCGCTGCCATATCCACACTATGTTACCTTGCCACTCTGTGGTCTCCTGCTGCTGCTGCTATATCCACACTATGTCATCTTGCCACTCTGTGGTCTCCTGCTGCTGCTGCTATATCCACACTGTGTCACCTTGCCACTCTGTGGCTTCCTGATGCTGCTGCCATCTCCAAACTATGTCACCTTGCCACTCTGTGGCCTCATTATACTGCTGCCATCTAAAGACTCGGTCATTGTGCCACTCGGTGGCCTTCTCATGATGCTGCTGCATCCGCCACCTCCAGACTCTATCATTTTCCACTCTTTCAAAGTATTTTTTATTCCGGTAATATTGATGGGTGACTAAAAAGCTTCTTTTGCTGTATGGACCGAATGACATCGTGTGAGGTCGTGTGATGTGTGAAAGTGTGAGGAAAATATATATTATGAAACAACAAATATAAAAAAAGTACATGAAAACAATGACAACCTCCTGATGCTGCCGCCACCTCCAGACTCGGTCATTGTGCCATTCGGTGGCCTCTTCATACTGCTGCCAGCTCCAGACTCTGTCGTTGTTCCACTCCATGGCTTTCTCTTGATGCCGTCAACTCCAGATTCTGTCATTGTGCCACTCGGTGGCCTCCTAATACTGCCACCAACTCCATACTCTGTCATTGTGCCACTCTGTGGCCTCCTCATACTGCTGCCAACTACAGACTCTGTCATTGTGCCACTCGGTGGCCTTCTGCTGATTCTGCCAAATCCAGTCTGTGTCATTGTGCCAGTCGGTGACCTCCTCATACTGCTGCCACCTCCAGACTCTGTCATTGTGCCACTCGGTAGTCTCCTCATGCTGCTTCCACCTCACCACTATGTCATAGGTCCACTCTGTGGACTTATCAAGCTGTTCCCACCCTCCTCACTTCATGACTGGTCCACTATTTTGGCTTTCGGCCTGGCTGACATCATCATTTATTTGACCTTTCTTCTGATCTGTCAGAAGGAAGGAAAAATGAGACGGATAACGGATCCTGTCTGTGTAGCAGCTGTAAGGCCAGTATGGTTCCATCAGATTTGGCTTATGATTTGGTAGCCAAAAGCAGGAGTGGGTACAAAAGATAGAAAACATGCAAATATTCCATTCACGTGTTATCTCTGTTTTAGATCCACTCCTGTTTTTTTTTGGGCATTAGTAATAGTGATGGATTATTGAGCAAATGCTGACCAAGTGAAGGCGTATGCTCCACAGACAGGATCCGTTTTTTGTTATTGTTCTGACGGATCAGAGAAAGGGATAATTAATCAGTGACGTCAACAAAAAATTACTACTGGCGCCGTCTCCACTCTGTTAGGGGGGCTCTACTTGTTTACGCGTTTAATACACCACTATTAAGGCTCTCAGCAGCCAGGAAATATCAGTTTTTTAACTTAATTCGCCACAAATATATTCAGATCGAATCTAAATTTTCCCCCAAAAATTTGGCAAACCGACTAATCAAATTTTTAAAAAAATTCTCTCATCTCTAGTAACTATATCACTATGTACATGTGGGCAATATAGCAATTTTATCATAGTGAATGCCTTCTGTTAGCTGTTTTGTTACATACAGATGTAGCAGGGTTAGCACTCTAGCTCTTAACTCAAATTTCTTAACTCATCGCGTTATCTTGAGACAAAAGCCATTGAAAAGCAATTGAAGGTGTTTGCTTAGTATAGATAACACAACTCAGAAATCTCAGAAATGATGCCACAGTTAAATAGTTCACCCTGTACAGTACATGTAAATTCATTATAGTGAATGCCTTCTGTGAGCTATTGCGTTACATAGTGTCAGTATTAGACCACATTTAAATATTTCACCCTGTACATGTATACAGTGGAATTGACTTGATTATAGTGAATGCGTTCTGTTAGCTGTTGCGTTACATAGTGTCAGTATTAGCCCACAGTTAAATGTTTTGCCCTGTACATGTCTGCTGTGGAATTAAATTGATTATAGCGAATGCCTTCGGTTAGCTGCTGCACTACATGGCATCAGTATGAAGCCATGGTTAAATACTTTGCCCTGTACATGTGTGCAGTGGAATAAAATTGATTATAGCGAATGCCTTCTGTTAGCTGTTGCATTATATAGCATTAGTATGATGTGATGGTTACATATTTTTCCCTGTACATGTGAGGAGTGGAGCAAAATTTATTATAATGAATGTCTTCTGTTAGCTGTTGCGTTACATAGCATCATTATTAGGCCATGGTTAAATATTTGGCCCTGTACATGTGTGTAGTTGAACTAAACTGATTATAGAAAATTTCTTCTGTTAGCTATTGCACTACATAGCATCAGCATTAGGTCACGGTTAAATATGTTGCCCTGTACATGTGTGAAGTGAAGCAAAACTTATCATAGTGGATGCCTTCCATTAGCAATACAGTTGTTATACACTACGGCCAACAGACAGTTGCATGGGCCCCCCAAAGGAACAGACAGTGGCAACAATGGTGCTTTAGCCAGCACAAGTGGCAGCAGAAGACTGGGTGGTGGTAGCAGCAGCCGCAGCAACAGGCCAGAGGTGTTATTGTCATCTAGCAATTGGGTTTTGGCCAACAATCCAGGTGGACTGGCTCTTCACAATCATCTCAAGTTACAACAGATACACACAGCCAGCAATTGGTGGGTTCGTCTGACACCATGCTTAGTTGGCATGGCCCAGGAGCTACCTCTATGCACTCAACCTGTCCTGAACCTGTCTCTTGCTTTTGCTGCTCCTTCTGTTAGTCAGCAGTTACAGGCCAGCAAAGACATGGAGGAGAGGTCCACTGCATACTCTTTTAGGCATGGAAATACTGATGATTACAGTCTGGTGGGAGCAAATGTTGCGTGAGGTCAGGGATGTACTCAAGAGACAGGTGAGAGTGATACAAGTGACTCACAAACATATGTACATGATGATGTAGCCGATCACACATGGGTGCCAGGATAAGAGATGGCATGGTCAACATCAGGGAGTGAGGGTGGCAGAATGCCTGTGAGACAGCAGTGTGGAAGTGTACCAATCAGACAGCAGGGTGGAAGCACGGTCCTGCATCAACACATGGAACATCACCATATGGCATGGGAAAACCACACCACTCATTTAGTGTTACAGCTTGATGTAGCAGCCGCGGCATCTCCAACCTCTCCTGCAGTCAGGGCTCATCAATGTCAGCAGAAGGAAGCTGTCATTCCTTCCCATCAACTACAATGTTGTCTATAGCTCCTGATGCTCCTCCTCCTCCTATTCCTCATCACTTGTTTCAACAGCAATCATCGAGGCGATTGCAAAAAGACAGTTGTTGGTACTACAGTCCTTCCCTTTTCATGTGGTTGACTATGAAAGTAGTATGTAGTAGAATATGATTTTTTTTTTGTCTTTTATGCACCCCTTGTGGGGGCAGGTCTTAATGATGACCATCGTCATCTTTTGTTGGCTTTACTTCTTCATGAACACTTCCTAGATTATAAACTAACTGTACCTTATAGATAATACCTAACTTTTATTGTTTTCCTTTTAATACAGTTGCCCTAATAAATCAATATAAGTAACACACTTGTGCAAACCCACATTAAAACGCAGCACTACTTAGTACTTGGTGCTGGGGATCACAGGGTCTCTAATACTGGGACTCTTACATCTATGTGACCCTGTCAACCCTCGTATCCCAGGAGTATTATCGCTCACCCTAACAAGGGCAGCCCCACAGAACCAGTAGACTAACTGACTGTTCATCTTTGTTCCTGCGCCGCGAAAGTGACTGCCCAGCTTCATCAATAGCTAAGGTGAGGGACCCTAGTGCCAATACATGATAGTTGTCCACAATTTACCCCAGCTTCGTCAATAGCTAAGATGAGGGACCCTAATGTCAGACTATAATAAATTCACATTGGCTCGGTGATAGTCAAACACCAAAAGTCAAAATAAAATACTTAGCTCTCCTTCTCATGTATCGATAGACATAGAATGGGACTGGCATCCTGCGTGTGTCAGCAACAGAGTCGACGTCCACATTAGTGCTTTTTACAGGCAGCCCGGGACACCGGTCCTGCCCCCCCAAACCACGTGACTAACCACATGACCGGTCATGTGCTCTGGCCGAATGACATGTGTATCACATGACCACTATGATATGCATTATGTGATCTCTGTATGCATCCCAATCGATCACAATGCAGTGTGGCAGAGAAAGGGCGGGGAGGAGGTGAGTAGGGCATACATCATCCTCGGTCTCCACGCCCATCAACGATAGATACACAAATGGTATATGCTCTATGCCTGTATGATGGCAGTCCATGGAACACATAGGGATTATGCTGGCAAAGGTAAAAAGTCCAAACTGGTGTGACATCTCACATTGTTCTCCAAATTATACACCTCTGTCACGGTATCTCATTATTCACATTGTTCGCATTATTCACATTATTCTCCAAAATATATAACTCACTCACATTTATTTGCCGAAAGTATGCATACAGTTAGATATAGCAGCCATACAACAGTTGCTCATTAAGACCTCTTGGCTGCATCATTCGTAATTCAAAAATACACCAGGTCGCTCATTGCAAGATTTTTTTATTTCAATCACCACTCTCATGGAAGGGGGACACGATCTCAATTCCGATGAATTTCATTTCTGAATATATTCCCCCATGGTGGCTTTCAGCGTGTTTAGCTAGGGGGTATCTCTTCCATATTGCATATCACCCAGATGCTCACCAATGCGCCTCCTGAGCTCACGAGAGGTCTTGCCCACATATTCCAGGCCACACTCACATGTCGCTTTATAGATGACTCCCCTAGACCGACAGTTATTAAATTGTCTAATTGGATATCTTTTTTAGGTGACACCACTCGTGAATTCATGTCCCTGGGCGATATGCGCACATGCCACACATCCAATGCAATGAAAGCACCCCCACACCGGACAGAGCTAACCTCCTCCTACCTTTCTAGATGGATCACTAAAGTGGATATGGACCAGCCGGTCTCGTAGGCTGCGTCCCCTCTGATATGTAATCTGTGGGTCTCCAAGATTGCATCCTTAATATCGGGACCCAATTGGAGAATCCCACAGTGTTTTGAGATCACCTCTCTGATCTCTTTAGCTGCTCCATCAAAAGTAGCAATCAGGCGTATTGTGTTAGTCATATTCAGTTTTTTTACCGGATGTAGGAATTGTTTGATTACTCTTGAGAGCTCTCTGATAAACCCTTTTCAGGACCGATTTAGGGTATCCCCTTTCTAACAACCTTTCTCTGAGGTCCCCTGCTTGTTTAAAGTTATCTAGAGATGAACAGTTCCTCCTAACCCTCAGATATTGTCCGGCTGGAATTCCCTGTTTTAAGGACTGGGGGTGGTGACTATCCCACCTAAGTACTGAATTCGTAGCAGTGGGTTTCCTATACATTTTGGTTTGTATTTCACCCCCAGGCCTCCTCCTGATCTCAATATCCAGAAAGGGAAGGATGTTATTTTTCAATTCTGAGATGAACCGCAGGCCTATGTCATTCTTATTGATACATAGTATCCAATCATTGAAGCCGTCCATTCTCCTCCTTTCCAGATGAGGAAGACGTTGTCAATGTATCTGGCCTACATGACGATATTTACAGTAGATGGAATCGTTGGTTCCCCAAATACAATATTCTTCTCCCGCCAGCCCAAGAACAGATTTGCATGCGATGGGGCACAAGGACTCCCCATCGCAGTGCCCCTGAGCTGGTGGTAGAAGATGCCATCAAACAAAAAGTAATTCTGCGTCAATGTAAATTCAAGTTTTAAAAGTTAAAAAATAAAAGATATGTATTATCTATATGGTACCCGCCGTTTATAATCTATGAAGTGTTCATTCTGAAATTTGGGTTATCCTCAGTTAACTGAGCATTGACTATTGCTAAATTTGTTGTGTGTATAGGAATGGCTTTACTTCTTCCAAATCTCCCTTTGTGGTCTCCATGTCCAAGTAAAGTCAGTAAGATGTAGAGAGAGGAGGAGCTGAATATTCCTGATGACGTATTGTCATTGGTATTAGATGATGTGGAAAAGGAAGAAAAGCAGGTGTCAGAAAAAGGGACTTCCACATGTAGAGCAGGAAAGTGGTTGGGGTTGAAAAAGTGGTTTCACAACTGGGGGGGAGGGTTGTCTTCCCTTGTCACTTGGGAAATGCACCATGACCATTTTTCTCTCCTCTGTGGGTCACCTGCTGCGCCATGAGGTACTCTTCTTAAGTAGTTACAGGACGCAAGGGTTAAAGGTAAGTACAACTTTAATTATTAGGTAAAATGTTTTTAGTGGTCAATATTGGCCTCATGTGACACCTTTATGGGCATTTACAGGAGATTACAGGCCACAACAACAGTAATTTGCATATTGTGTCATGCACTATAACCAGCCAAAGCCCATACCAGCAACAGCCCCTGTTTGACTAACGTATTATATGGCAGCTACAGTACTAGTTTTCAGGCTCCTGACCCTAATGGAAATAATCCTGCAGCCATATCTGATCCATCCACCATAATCGGCCCATCTGGTTTTAACCCTAATACATTTTTAAAGCAAACTACCATCAGGTTCATAGTATATATTTGTATAGTTTTACACTTGGAATATGGAAATCATAGTTTTTTTTAAAGGGAATCATGTCTACAGTGTTGAAAAATAATTTCAGTTTTTTTTCTGTTATTTTCAATTAGACAGAACAGAGCCATTTACATTTTTAATGTGTGCATTTTTATATTTATTCTTAGTCCGTTTTTGAACGCTCTTCATTGTTTGTATTGTTTTTAGAGGATATAGTATACAGAATATTTTTATTGATCTTTTAATAGTTCAGACATTTTTGGACACGGTAATACCTAATACTGTATGTTTTTTTTTTTATTATATATATGTAAAATTGGGAAAGGAAGGTGATTTAAATTTTCTTCTACAGTGGTAACTTTTAGGCACCTTACGGGGCTAGAACATGGGATCTTTTGATCCCTTACCCTAATCAGCAGAATTGAGATCTATTAAGGTGAATAGCATTTATTGCTGAGCTGTATCTCGTTCACAGCGCAGCGGAAGGTTACCATGGCAGCCATAGGAAGCTTCAAAAGCATCCGGGCTGCCATGGTAACCGATTAAAGCCCCGCGATTTTACTGCGGGGGCTCCAATCTGAAGGCAGAGGGAGCAGCATACCTCTGCCTTACCTGACAGATACCGCGATCAGTGTTGATTGCGGCATCTGAGGGGTTAAATGATGGTATTTTTGTGAGATCACCATTCCCTGTCATTGCAGCTGTGTGTCTGCTGTATGATACAGTTGGCACCCACCACATATGGAGACGGCTCACTGCAACTGCCCGGTCCATACATTCCCTCTGCCACTGTGACTTATGGGTATTTCTGATATATAGCAATTCATGATGAATTTATTTGGAACAAATGGAATTTCTAGACTAACTTCGACAAATCTTCCAAATCAAATTTTTGTAAACTTCACATTATATATATATATATATATATATATATATATATATATATATATATACACTGCTCAAAAAAATAAAGGGAACACTTAAACAACACAATGTAACTCCAAGTCAATCACACTTCTGTGAAATCAAACTGTCCACTTAGGAAGCAACACTGAGTGACAATCAATTTCACATGTTGTTATGCAAATGGGATAGACAACAGGTGGAAATTATAGGCAATTAGCAAGACACCCCCAATAAAGGAATGGTTCTGCAGGTGGTGATCACAGACCACTTCTCAGTTCCTATGCTTCCTGGCTGATGTTTTGGTCACTTTTGAATGCTGGCGGTGCTTTCACTCTAATGGTAGCATGAGACGGAGTCTACAACCCACACAAGTGGCTCAGGTAGTGCAGCTTATCCAGGATGGCACATCAATGTGAGCTGTAGCAAGAAGGTTTGCTGTGTCTGTCAGCGTAGTGTCCAGAGCATGGAGGCGCTACCAGGAGACAGGCCAGTACATCAGGAGACGTGGAGGAGACCGTAGGAGGGCAACAACCCAGCAGCAGGACCGCTACCTCCGCCTTTGTGCAAGGAGGAACAGGAGGAGCACTGCCAGAGCCCTGCAAAATGACCTCCAGCAGGCAACAAATGTGCATGTGTCTGCTCAAACGGTCAGAAACAGACTCCATGAGGGTGATATGAGGGCCCGACGTCCACATGTGGGGGTTGTGCTTACAGCCCAACACCGTGCAGAACATTTGGCATTTGCCAGAGAACACCATAATTGGCAAATTCGCCACTGGCGCCCTGTGCTCTTCACAGATGAAAGCAGGTTCACACTGAGCACATGTGACAGACGTGACAGAGTCTGGAGACGACGTGGAGAACATTCTGATGCCTGCAATATCCTCCAGCAATGCCAGCATGACCGTTTTGGCATTGGGTCAGTAATGGTGTGGGGTGGCATTTCTTTGGAGGGCCGCACAGCCCTCCATGTGCTCGCCAGAGGTAGCCTGACTGCCATTAGGTACTGAGATGAGATCCTCAGACCCCTTGTGAGACCATATGCTGGTGCGGTTGGCCCTGGGTTCCTCCTAATGCAAGACAATGCTAGACCACATGTGGCTGGAGTGTGTCAGCAGTTCCTGCAAGATGAAGGCATTGATGCTATGGACTGGCCTGCCCATTCCCCAGACCTGAATCCAATTGAGCACATCTGGGACATCATGTCTCGCTCTATCCACCAACGTCATGTTGCACTACAGACTGTCCAGGAGTTGGCAGATGCTTTAGTCCAGGTCTGGGAGGAGATCCCTCAGGAGACCGTCCGCCACCTCATCAGGAGCATGCACAGGCGTTGTAGGGAGGTCATACAGGCACGTGGAGGTAACACACACTACTGAGCCTCATTTTGACTTGTTTTAAGGACATTACATCAAAGTTGGATCGGCCTGTAGTGTGTTTTTCCACTTTAGTTTTGAGTGTGACTCCAAATCCAGACCTCCATGGGTTAAAAAATTTGATTTCCATTTTTTTATTTTTGTGTGATTTTGTTGTCAGCACATTCAACTATGTAAAGAACAAAGTATTTCAGAAGAATATTTAATTAACTCAGATCTAGGATGTGTTATTTTTGTGTTCCCTTTATTTTTTTGAGCAGTGTATATATATATATATATATATATATAAAAAAAGGAAAATAATGGCGGCACTGGAGACAAACAGTATGGGTGCTACGTCCAGGGATATCGCTGCTTACCCCAGATGAACAAAAACGAAGAAAGGACAGCACTCCAAGTAAAAAAGTAGTGGTCTTTAATCACCCATGCAGATGGATGGGTGATTAAAGACCACTACTTTTTTACTTGGAGTGCTGTCCTTTCTTCGTTTTCGTATATATATATATATATATATATATATATATATATATATAAATATATATATATATATATATATAAAAAGCAAAAAGTAGATGAGCAGCACACACTATGGAGGTGCAATTCCTTAGAGTAGACCACGGACTAGATCCAATTCAAATATGTGTAGAAAAAATACAAGGCGGCACACAGTAATCCGTGAAAAACAGGGTGTTTATTCCCCCATGTGAGACAGCAACGTTTCAGCTCTCTCTATGGAGCCTTTGTCAAGCCATAACAGTCAGTGCACATACAGGTGTTTATAAAGCATACCAAATTGCAATATAATTTACATGATTATAAAAAGAATTTTGTATAACGAAGTGAAAAGAAATCAAATGGAGATCTCACATACTGGGGCAGACAAACTGCTGTCTGTTCCAGTATGTGAGATCTCCATTTGATTTCTTTTTAATATCTACACAATTATAGGCACCTGTTTGTATTTATTGTTAATCATGTTTACAATTGTGGATCAACTCTTTTATGGATTCTATACTGTTTATAAATATCACATGGAACATTGATAGGAATTTTGCACAATGATCGATCACAGATATGTATGTCATGAATTTGGATTATCTATTTTTCACTTTGTTATAATTTTTTTTTGTATAATCATGTAAATTATATTGCAATTTGGTATGCTTTATAAACACCTGTATGTGCACAGACTGTTATGGCTTGACAAAGGCTCCATAGAGAGAGCTGAAACGTTGCTGTCTCACATGGGGGAATAAACACCCTGTTTTTCACGGATTACTGTGTGCTGCCTTGGATTTTTTCTACACACACATATATATATATATATATTAATAACACTAATGATAATGATAATAATGCTAATAATTAGAGATGAGCAAATTAAAGCTGACGAAGTGGAATTCAATCCGAATTTGAGGAAAAATTTGATTTGCACCGAAGCCAAATTTCCTTGCGCTTTGTGGTAACGCATCAAATTTTTTCCTAAAATGGCTGCTGCACGTGTGAGGACATGGAGAAAGGAACTCTAGGAAGAAGGGATGACCCATAATGCCATGCATGCAGACAATCAGCAGCCAGCCAGCCCTGTCATGTCACAGCCCTATAAATAGCCTCAGCCATCTTAGATTCCCCATTTACCAGTGTACTTAGTGCTGGGAGAGACGTCAGCAGGCGCGAGGGACAGTGTTAGAAAAAAGGTAATTCTTTAAAAAAAACTATTTACAAGTGCATGGCAAGATAATAGAAGGTGTAGGGAAAGGATAGGGAGGAATCATTCCCCAGCATTTATGTTGAACAGGGTTCAGTAGGGGAGGTTACAGCATGGGTAATAGGAACAATCCTATTACACCTTGGGGATCCAAATTGCCATTATACAGCTCTGTAATTCCAGCAAACCGTTCTTATTAGGGTGAAAGTGCTGTTTGAAACAGGCATTAACAGGATTTATTACAAGTAAATATTTCTACGTTTTATTTGCCCTTGTGCGGTGCAGTTATATGTTGTAAACCATTTTTTGGCTTGTATTAGTGGTAAAAAGGGCTTATTAGCCGTTGTGTGGTGAAGTGCTAAAGTTACAGCCCTTTTTATCGTTTATTAGTGGCAAAAGTAAAATATATTTGCCGTTCAGCGGTGCAGTTATATGTTCTAAAGCCCTTTTTGTCGTGTATTAGTTGAAAAAAAAAAAAAAAAAAAAATATATATATATATATATATATATATATATATATTTGCCCTTGTGCAGTGCAGTGCAGTTTTCTGTTCTAAAGCCTTTTGTGGCGTGAATTAGTGGAAATAGAAAAAATATATTCGCCGTTCAGCGGTGCAGTTATATGTTCTAAAGCCATTTTTTGTGTGTTTTAGTGGCAAAAGAAAAATATATTTGCCGTTCAGCGATGCAGTTATATGTTCTAAAGCCCTTTTTTGTGTGTATTAGTGGCAAAAGAAAAATACATTTGCCATTCAGCGATGCAGTTATATGTTCTAAAGCCTTTTGTGGCGTGAATTAGTGGAAATAGAAAAAATATATTTGCCGTTCAGCGGTGCAGTTATATGTTCTAAAGCCCTTTGTGTGTTTTAGTGGCAAAAGAAAAATATATTTGCCGATCAGCGGTGCAGTTATATGTTCTAAAGCCCTTTTTTGTGTGTTTTAGTGGCAAAAGAAATATATATTTGCCGTTCAGCGATGCAGTTATACAAACCGGATTCCAAAAAAGTTGGGACACTAAACAAATTGTGAATAAAAACTGAATGCAATGATGTGGAGATGGCAAATGTCAATATTTTATTTGTAATAGAACGTAGATGACAGATCAAACGTTTAATCCGAGTAAATGTATAATTTTAAAGGAAAAATACGTTGATTCCAATTTTCACGGTGTCAACAAATCCCCAAAAAGTTGGGACAAGTAGCAATAAGAGGCTGGAAAAAGTAAATTTGAGCATAACGAAGAGCTGAAAGACCAATTAACACTAATTAGGTCAATTGGCAACATGATTGGGTATAAAAAGAGCTTCTCAGAGTGGCAGTGTCTCTCAGAAGCCAAGATGGGTAGAGGATCACCAATTCTCACAATGTTGCGCAGAAAGATAGTGGAGCAATATCAGAAAGGTGTTACCCAGCGAAAAATTGCAAAGACTTTGCATCTATCATCATCAACTGTGCATAACATCATCCGAAGATTCAGAGAATCTGGAACAATCTCTGTGCGTAAGGGTCAAGGCCGTAAAACCATACTGGATGCCCGTGATCTCCGGGCCCTTAAACAACACTGCACCACAAACAGGAATGCTACTGTAAAGGAAATCACAGAATGGGCTCAGGAATACTTCCAGAAACCATTGTCAGTGAACACAATCCACCGTGCCATCCGCCGTTGCCAGCTGAAACTCTACAGTGCAAAGAAGAAGCCATTTCTAAGCAAGATCCACAAGCTCAGGCGTTTTCACAGGGCCAGGGATCATTTAAAATGGAGTGTGGCAAAATGGAAGACTGTTCTGTGGTCAGACGAGTCACGATTCGAAGTTCTTTTTGGAAATATGGGACGCCATGTCATCCGGACCAAAGAGGACAAGGACAACCCAAGTTGTTATCAACGCTCAGTTCAGAAGCCTGCATCTCTGATGGTATGGGGTTGCATGAGTGCGTGTGGCATGGGCAACTTGCATGTCTGGAAAGGCACCATCAATGCAGAAAAATATATTCAGGTTCTAGAACAACATATGCTCCCATCCAGACGTCATCTCTTTCAGGGAAGACCCTGCATTTTTCAACAAGATAATGCCAGACCACATTCTGCATCAATCACAACATCATGGCTGCGTAGGAGAAGGATCCGGGTACTGAAATGGCCAGTCTGCAGTCCAGATCTTTCACCTATAGAGAACATTTGGCGCATCATAAAGAGGAAGGTGCAACAAAAAAGGCCCAAGACGATTGAACAGTTAGAGGCCTGTATTAGACAAGAATGGGAGAGCATTCCTATTTCTAAACTTGAGAAACTGGTCTCCTCGGTCCCCAGACGTCTGTTGAGTGTTGTAAGAAGAAGGGGAGATGCCACACAGTGGTGAAAATGGCCTTGTCCCAACTTTTTGGGGATTTGTTGACACCATGAAATTCTGATTCAACATATTTTTCCCTTAAAATGGTACATTTTCTCAGTTTAAACTTTTGTTCTGTGATTTATGTTCTATTCTGAATAAAATATTAGAAGTTGGCACCTCCACATCATTGCATTCAGTTTTTATTCACGATTTGTATAGTGTCCCAACTTTTTTGGAATCCGGTTTGTATGTTCTAAAGACCTTTTTTGTGTGCATTAGTGTGAAAAAAGGGCTTATTGGCCGTTGTGTGGTGAAGTGAGAAAATTACAGACTTTTTTGGGGTGTTTAAATTTCCTTTTTATTTATTTATTTGATCTAACAATATGTCAGACAGAGAAGTGCCAGGCCCTGCAAAGGGGAGTGGCCTAAAGGTTTCTGGCGCAGGCAGAGGTCGCAGCAGAGTAAGGGGCCGTGGCAGGGGTCACTTCTAGAGGCCTGAGCTCCCAGTGTCAGCTAGCAGTCATGTCTTGACCAGAAACCCAGGGATTCTTGAATTGTTGACTCGGTCATCTCTGTTTTGGATCCACTCCTGTTTTTTTGGGCATTAGCAAATAGTGACCGAGTGAAGGCGGATGCTCCACAGACAGGATCTGTTTTTTGGGGTTTATTCTTCTGACGGATCAGAGGAAGGGAAAAATAATCAGGGACGTCAACACAAACTTACTGCTGACATCCTCTCCACTCTGTCGGGAGCTCTACTTGTATAAGCGTTTAATAGAACAGGGTCTGTAGGCATATATGTGGAATCAGCTGACTACGGTGTAAAAGGAGTGCGCTTCTTCTTGGTGCTAACATCGACCTGTGAGGCTGAGTTCATACTTGAGTTATTTGGTCAGTTTTGGCCCCATAACTGCACAAATAAGTGAAGTGTGCAATGATTCTAAGAGCGACGCCTGTCATCTGCATGTCATAATGACTCACAGTATAATTTATCTACCACAGCAGACTCTGTATGGTTGTTACTGCAAGGCACAGTGTTCTACACCACTATAAAGGCTCTCTACAGCCAGGAATTAGCAGGTTTTTTGTATGCGATTCGCCGCAAATAAATTGGGATCAAAGCAATTTTTTTAAAAAAAATTGGCGAACCGGCCGAATCTACTAATGATAATAATAAAAATAATAATTATTATTATTTTTATACCACATGCTGTTTCTGTGGTTGTCTATGATTGCTTCAGTAAACATTGTCTGTAAATTCTATATTTGTACTATGACAGCCACATATCCACCTCATCCTGGTGTGCACGTTAGTATGCCTGACACACTTCCTTTCTGCTTACTTCCTTGTCTTCTATGAGATTTCGGTTTGAATTGCACAAGCTTCTGTTAAGGAACTAGTGTTTTGTATGCAATCATTATTAATCGCTTAAAGCTTCTATAGTCCAAATGCACAATCTCAATCAATTCAATCATCACAGAAATAAAGAAGTAACAGAATATGTCTGAAGTCCTGTACTGCTTGTTGGATGTAATTCAAGGTTTTGAGATGGGATTCTTGGAATACTATGTGTGAGACAACGGGTAAGCATCAGCATTGTGTGTCTCATATGTAGAAGTAATATGTTATTGCCGATACTTCTAGTTCTCAGAATTTCACAATACTTCCGAAATAATTCAGAAATAAATATTCCCATTTTGTAAATATATGAACATTAGTATAATAAATATGGAATGAGGAGTAAATATGGACACACGTACAGTATGATTCAGGAACTTGTGTGAATTGAAGGTTATGGTATTAAATATGTGTAGTAAAGATAATTTGTGGAACAGACATATACAAATATATTATCTCACAAGATTCATTTCTGGATGAAGTATTTATCATTTGTCATATCTAGGCACATATATCTTTGTCATAGAAAGTAGCCACCAGAGTGGTCAACTGATATCTAGGTTTCTGTTAGGGTGACTAGCTGATATTACCCAGGGAAAGCTCAGTGCATTGCTTATTATAAGAAATATGTGGCGACCTTGTAACATGTAAATATTTAATACATGGTCATAATGAGTACAGTGCTTTCCACTCCAGTCGATATATTGTAGGGGGCCCAAAGCTGTCAAACCCCCCTCTAGGACATCCACATGCTGCAATAGGTTACATGGAAAGGGAATGTACAGCTGCAACAATCACTTCAAGCTGTCAATTAAGTAGTTCTACTGTATTTAACCCCTTCCCAACATCAGTGAAAAAAATATAAATATATATATAAAAACATTCAAATAGCCCTTCTTTTCTCATTTTAGAAAAAAAAAAAATATAAAAAATTGAGATTATTTGCATTGCTGCATCCCAAAATGCCCATACTATTAAAATATGAGTGAATGGTATAACGGAAACAAAATGGGCGATTTCCCTCCCTAAAAAATAATACACATATGGTATTTCTGTGATCGTACCTTTATATGACTATGTTAAGAGAAAGACAATAAAGTTATGGCTCCAGGAAGGCAGGGAGTAAAAAATGGAAAGATTATAAAGCAATGTGTCAGGATGGGGTTTTACTCTGCTTTTCTCATTTGAGCATATAATAGGATATTTTTATATAATGATGGTGTAAAAGATACAAAAAGTGATAATATTTATAATTTTAGATGAATATACTGTGGTGATGTGTACAGTATAGGTGCTGGAAGGTGTGTATATCCCACCCAGATACCTCAGCTGTGTGAGATAAATAAAATCCAGAAAGCTGCAGGGGCAGAGACAGTTTTGTTTACATTTTGTTCTGGGCTCGATTTCATTTGGACTGGTGGATAGGCTTGGTAGTGGGATCTGCCAGTCCACACCCTTCCAGTACAGGTGTTGTCTTTTACCTGAGGTCATCGCAGGTGAGGCCTGCTGTAATCGAGGAGGGATAAAACCAACCCTCTGTGTCTCAGTCTGGGAAGAGAGAAAACTTGGAAACAGGAGGGCTGAGGGGCCACAAGGCTTTGTAAAGCTTAAAGTTTGGGAGGCCCAGCAATGCCTACGGAAAGAGGGTTGCACAGTCAGAGTTCTGAGGACTTCTGGACCGTCTCCCCCCCAAGGGGGCTGGGTGGTCTCAGCCAGGAGGGCTGAGGGGCCACGAGGCTATGTGAAACCTGATCTCTTCCCTGTCTGGACTTGTGTCTGATGAGCAGACCTGTTAAGGTTTGGAGCCTGAGACCCTGTGTACAAGCTGTGCTTATAGGTGAGTCAGGGAAAACTACTGTGTATTAGCAAGTGCCTAGAAGGGCAGGTGTTTATTTGATGTTTATGTTTGTGTGGGTGCTGAAGTGCCAAAATAAAGCCACCAGTTTGGACATTAAATCCTTTTGTTGGGGAAGATGTCTGGAACTGCGACCGCCTGAGAGAGAGCGATCCCTTACAATACTAATACATACAAAAAATACTAATACTATTTTTGAACCTAACTTAAGAGGAATTTTTTTTTTTTAAAGAAGACACTTAAAGCTTCATCTGTAATCTGTACACTGATAAGGGATGGTTCCACCTCCATTAGTCTTCCCTATTGTGAAAATTGGGGTCCCCTTCTCCCCTGTTTACACTTACATGCATGCAGACTGGCCATAGACTCTACTGAGAAATTTCCTGGTGGGCCGATGCCCAGTTGGCCACCCAAGGCCATCTCATAACCACCAGATATGATGCTCTCAGCATTAATTTTCAGCATTGATGGCAGAAGAAAGTGCCGTTCTGCAATGAGCTGTGTTGCAGTTCTTAAATGGCAATAGAGTTGAATGCTATGGTGGTATTTTGTGCTGCACTGTGTATTTGGTTCTGCTGGGAAGAATTCTGTGCTGCACTATAGTATTGCTGGCCCCACCTATCTATATTAGCCATGCCTACATATATTGGCCCCTCCACCTGTCAACATGGAACATGGGGCCCACTGAATTTGGGGCAGTGAATGGTTGAATCCAGCAATGCCAGATTTAGTGACCTCTTGCATGCTGTTCTGTGATATACCAGTTGCCCCCAAAAAAAAAACTGATTGAGGCAGGGGTGTGATATACCTATAATATAATTTCTATATAGTACATTTGTAATTTGCAGGAGTTGTGTGCGGTTATGCTGAGATATCCCAGCTATACAGAGGGAAAAACGCTATTGGAACAAATCATTTCAACTGGTGTGATATACCAGTTGCCCCCCAAAAAAATTGATTGAGGCAGGGGTGTGATATACCTATAATATCATTTCCATATAGTACATTTGTAATTTGCAGGAGTTGTGTGCGGTTCTGCTGAGATACCCCAGTTATACAGAGGGACAAACGCTATTGGAACAAATAATTTCAACTGGTGTGATATACCTGTTGCCCCTAAAAAATATATTATCAAGGGGTTTGATATACAGATGTAGTAGAGTTAACACTCAAACTCTAAACTCAAATGTCCTAACTCATTGTGTTATCTTTAAACAAAAGCCATTGAAAAGCAATTGAAGGTGTTTGCTTAACAAATTTAGTTTAGATACAGTAACACTTCTCATAAAGCATGTGTGTTAACTCTACTACATCTATACCTGCTTCCAGCAAATAATCATTAAGCCGTTCTATATACCTGCTTCCACAAATACTGCTCTTCTATAGGGACTTTGTCACAGAGTCATTTTGAAAATGACAGGCAGAGGAAGAGGACGGCCATTCCGCAGGGGTGGTATGAGTCGTACAGGTGCACCAGTCCAGAGCCAAAGTGTGAAGTTGGAGAAGGTGCACCAGAGTTGATTAAGAGGCTCACTCAGCCTTCAGCTTCTGAACCATTCTCATCCTCTGTATCTACACCCTCCTCACTCTCTGCTGTGTGCACCCCCAAAGACACCACCACCACCACCATATCCTCTCTACTTAAGTCAGAGGAATTATTTTCCCATTGATTCCCAGACCTTATCGATGCGCAGCCATTCTTGGCATCGGATGAGGAAGAGGAGGTAGCAACAGCCACCACCCATCGGTCTGACGACAGTACCCAGATCAGCCTAAGGAGGGTGGTCCCCGCTGTTGCTGCCTTCTCTGAGATCTCTAATGTCAGTGGTGGTGAAGGTGATGATGATGACGTGTCGATGGATGTCACGTGGGTGCCCACAAGAGAGGAAGAGGGATATACAGAGCAGCAGATAGGGAGGAAAAGGAGGAGAAGCAGGCAGAACTCGCAGTGCACAGGAGGCAAAAAGCAGGCTGCAAATGAATCTGGAGCGAGCAATCCACCATGCACATCTTGCGCTCCCAGGACACCGACATATGGTTCCGCAGTGTGGGCATTTTTTAACTTGTCAGCTGCTGATAATAGTGTTGCCATCTGCAGCCTGTGCTGTCAATGCATAAGTCGCGGTAAGCCCAACACTCACTTAGTGTCAACCGCCTTAAGAAGGCAGCTGGCCTCCCATTACCGAGCCCAGTGGGAGCAACGCCGTCAGAACCTACAAAACAAAACTCCCGGCGCTTTACGTCCTCCCTCTTCTCCTCTCTCTTCCCATTTGTCCTCCACCTTCCACCGTGCCGTTGTTGCGTTCATCTGGCACAAGGCAGGCTTCCGTGGTCCAAATGTTCGAGTGTAAAAAATTAGGATGCCAGATAATCCTCTTGCCCAACGGCTGCCTGCTGGCTTCTCGGAACTACTAGCCCACCAATTACTGCCATATAAACTGGTGGACTCGGAGGCCTTTAGAAAATTTGTGGCCATTGGCACACCGCAATGGAAAGTCCCCGGAAGAAAATATTTCTCCCAGAAGGGCATCCCAGAGCTATATAGCCACTTTCTGCGGCAAGTGAATGTATCTCTGACACACAATGTCGGTGCCAAAATACATCTGACCACAGACACGTGGTCTAGTAAACACGGGCAGGGAAGGGACATAACTATTACTGCCCACTAGGTGAACCTTCTAACAGACGTCAAGCATGTAAACTGTAGCACTCGTGTGGATTTGGTGTTACTGCCACTGATTGCAAGCAGGTCTGTCTCTTCTTCTCCTCCTCCTACTCCATCCTCCGTCTCCTCCACAGCTGACTTCTCCTTTTCCACTGTTACCGCCTCTTCCGCTGCACCCCCCAAGCTCCCCAGAACCTATTCAACATGCCAGGTGAGACATTGCCATGCTGTGCTGCGGCTGTTGTGCCTGGAAGTCAAGAGCCACACCGGTCCTACACTGCTTTAAGCTCTGCAGTCACAGGCCGATCAGTGGCTAACCCCGCTCAATTTGACAGTTGGTAAAGTGCTGTGCAACAACGGTGCCAATCTGCTGAGCGCGCTGAAACAGGGCAAAATGACACACGTGGCGTGCATGGCACACTTCCTGAACTTAGTCGTGCAGTAGTTCGTGACCGATAAGCGCACTCACCTTGCTCACGACAGTGTGGACTATCTCACATTTATAAAAATGAATGAGGCATGGATCTCATAGGAATTCAAGTGACAACCACGTTTAATTGAATTTCCTCAAGCTAGCTATTTGTACTGGCCTGCAGAAAAATTGATATCTAATGACCGTCTAATATACCTCCAGCCACATAATTACTTGTTCTTTTCTGTCCGGTGATTGCCTAATGTTTGGGGCCTGTACTACACTCGCCTGCAGTAAAATTGATATTTAATTGCTGTATAATATACCATACCTCCAGCCAAATAATCACTTGATCATTTATGTACAGTGAATGCATAATTTTTGGGGCCTATAGTACACTGGCCTGCAGTAAAATTTATATCGATTGACCGTCTAATAGACCTCCAGCCACATAATCACTTGATCTTTTATGTACGTTGAATGCATAATTTTTGGGGCCTGTAATGTAACTGGCCAACCGTAAAATTGTTATATGGTGACTCCCTAATGTACCTTCATCCACATTATCAATTATTCTTTTCTGTCCAGTGAATGCCTAATGTTTGAGACCTCCCAGGAATGCAACACCTGTTGACGACGACCACGTGTTATCGAATTTCAACTATTATCTTTTTTTTTTTTTCAAGAGGGGGGATTTTGTTAGCCATGTTTTTATTCCAATTTTATATTTTTTGTTCTTTTAAACATATGTATTTGACATCTTTGTACTGGCCTACAGTAAAATTGATATCTAATGACCGTGGCCTAAAATAAAAAATTTGGAGTCTCAGGACACATTTCTGAGAATTTCCCTTTAAGACGCATAAAAATGGCCCCTGATTAAAATACATATTTTTTTGCTAAATTTTGCAATTGATCCCCCTGTGGTACGTCACTGTCCATGTTGTGGGACGATTTGTGCACTTCTTTTTTTTGAATCAAATAGTTTTTATTAAGGCAATAAATACAGGATATTACAAAAACCATACAATGTCTTTTCTTACTATATCCATCATGTGGAGTCAGTGTACAACATTGACCGTATGACTATCAACATACATTTATATCATGTATCCGAACATAACAATTACACTTGTATAAGCAAATATTGAGACAAGGAATTGCATAAGACCTAACAATCTCGAATCCCCTCCCCCCCCCCTTCCCTACCAACTCCCCACTCAATGAACTAGTCTTGAACCTAGCCGATTGATTCCACCTACACCTCTTAGCTGCTTCACCTTTGCCCAAACTTTTTTCATAAGTTCAATAAGAGGGAGTTTTTCCCTCCCAGCATGCATACCTGACCCTTCCAGAATTCCCATGAGATCCCGACTGCCCAACCAATACTGCAATATCTGTCCAGTCATATCCGGCACTTGGGAACCAATCCACCCCTATATAACCACATGGCTATGAGATTTATCAAACTTCTGAGGGCACCCTCTCTTCACATACACCCCTTTTTCCATAATCAACATATCATGTACCTTCCGTTCAAACTCACCCAGTGTAGGCGGACTTCCCTGGATCCACCTCATAGCCACCATTTTCCTGGCCACATATAGCAACCTCCCCACAGCGACCTTGACCAATTCAGTCCCTCCAATCTCAGACACATATCCCAATACACACACCTTGGGATCCTTTTGAATTTTCAGCGTCATTTTATTGTTAATCATATTCCTCACATCCTCCCAGTAATTACCAATTACTGAGCAAGACCACAGCATATGCAACAAATCCGCACCATCTTCCATACATTTTGGACACTTGTCATCAATTCTTACTCCAACCTTTTTTAGGAACACCGGTGTTTTGTACACTCTATGTATGATAAACAGTTGGGACAGTTTGCCCTGCTCACTCAAGGACACCTTGGGGACTCCTTCCAATATTTCATCCCACTTATCCTTAGAGATTTCTCCCAAGTCAGCCTCCCATTTTTTCATTCTTGAGAGCGGAAACCCCTCTAAAAATTTTTCAAGTAAAAGAGCGTACACCTGTGATATCAGCCCTCTCCCCCCCCCCCCCCCCCCTGTCGGGAGAACAAGCTTATGAACCACCTCCATTTGGGCTATCACACATCCTTTCCGCAGTGTAACCTCAAGAGCATGTCTTATTTGAAGATATTTATAAAACCATCCCCTGGGAATATTGAATTCCTGCTGCAGTTTCTGAAATGACTTACATATCTTATCCTCAATTAATTGGCCAATTCTTGTCACTCCATAGTTTTCCCAGTTCCGAAGTCCTGTCATGGCAAAAAATTCAGGCAACAGATGGTTATCTCTGATAGGAGAAAGTTCACTGATTCCACCTACACCTCTTAGCTGCTTCACCTTTGCCCAAACTTTTTTCATAAGTTCAATAAGAGGGAGTTTTTCCCTCCCAGCATGCATACCTGACCCTTCCAGAATTACCATGAGATCCTGACTGCCCAACCAATACTGCAATATCTGTCCAGTCATATCCGGCACTTGGGAACCAATCCACCCCTTGAAATGTTGACATTGGGAAGCCAAGAAATAAATCCATTCATTAGGAACCGCCAAGCCCCCTTCCGACTTAGAGTATTGCAATGTCTCCAGTTTAATCCTAGCCTGACCATATTTCCAAATAAGATCCCTAAATATAGAGTGAATTTTCTTAAATCTATCCAGGGGGATCCACACGGGAGCATTATTTAATACATATAGCAACTGGGGCATCATAACCATTTTTAAGAGGTTCACTCTACCTACTACTGAAAGAAAGAGCCTACACCATGACCTCACCTTTAGCCTGAAAGTAGCCAGCAACGGAAACAAGTTAAGGTCCTCAAATTCCGACAATCTAGGTGATATATACAATCCCAAGTATTTAAATTTATCCACCCAAGGAATCCGACTATCTACTTGTCTACCCGACAGGGTCTGCCCATCAATTGGCATCAAAGAGGATTTTTGCCAATTTATCAGAAGCCACCAAATCTGTCTATCAATGCCATGGCCGCATCCAGGGACGCACCAGTATCGCCCATAAAAAGCAGAGTGTCATCAGCGTACATAGCCACTTTGTTGTGCAGCCCACCGTATCTAAACCCCTCTATATTTGTTGATAAGCGGATATACGGCGCAAGCGGCTCTATTGCAAGAGCAAACAATAAGGGCGACAATGGGCATCCCTGTCTGGTGCCCCTGGCAAGGGCAAAACAATCTGACAACCCTCCATTCGCTCTAATTCTCGCCTTAGGACTAGAATACAGGACCTGTACCCACTGAATAAACCGCTCTCCAAAGCCCATAATTCTCAGGACCCCCCACAAGTAACTCCATTCCACACTATCAAACGCCTTAGCGGCGTCGAGCGCAAGTAAGGCCCTGTCTCCACAGTTATCCGCCGGAATATTTAAACTAGCGTACAACCTACGGAGATTAATAGCAGTCGATTTCCCAGGCATAAAACCCGTCTGGTCCGGGTGTACAATGGTCAGAATCACCTTGGACAGCCTGTTCGCCAACACCTTCGCCAGGAGCTTAACATCAGCCGTGAGAAGTGAAATTGGTCTGTAGGAATCCGGTATTTTAGGATCCTTTCCAGGTTTAGGTATAACCACAATTATAGCTTCCTGCATCGAATGTGGTAACGAACCTGCCTCCAATGAGTGCTCAAGCACCTTAAGTAACTCAGGAAGTAATATCCCTTGCAACTTTTTATACGCCTCTACTGGGAGACCATCAGCTCCAGGCGCCTTACCACTTGCCATGTCCCCAAGCGCAGCTTCTAGTTCCTCAAGTGTAATCGGCTCCTCCAACCTTTCTCTATCCTCCTCTGACAGCACCGATAACTGTGCCTCCGCTAGGAAATCATTCAGAGCCTCCTCAGAACTAGAGCCGGTGGAAGCATATAGAGATACATAAAAGCTTTTTAGAATATCTAATATTCCTTTCGTGTCCTGGCTACTATTCCCCATGTCATCTCTCAGTTCCTGAATACAAGAGGAGCCTCTCTGGGCCTGTGAGACCACCGACAACAGATGACCCACCTTCTCGCCTTCTTCAAAGGATCTCTGACGATAAAAACTTCTCTTTCTTTCTGCGGCCTGCCCTAAATGACACCTCAGCTGCTCCTGAGCTACCGCCAGCGCCTCGCTATTAATCAGGGTGGGGGATCTACCAAACTCTCTCTCCGCCTCAGCCACTAGGACATGCGCCTTAAATCCGCCTCCCTAGACCTAGATTTATGCTTGTTAATTTCTTTCATCAAGACTCCCCTCAGGAATGCTTTCATGGCGTCCCATACACCTGGTATCGAAGCCGTCCCTGTATTGATATTAAAAAATTCCTTAATCTCCAGAGAGATCCCAGACAGGTCACCCAACACATTCAGCCAATGAGAGTTACACTTCCACAGCCTAGGTCCCTGTCTGAGCACCCCCAGGCACAAATCAATCTGAGCCAAAGAATGGTCAGACAACGACCGAGGATGATAGACAACATCCTTAACCAGTGGCAGCATTATATCATTAACAAGGGCCAAATCAATACGCGATAGCGAATGATGCGTGGCTGATCTACATGAGAATTCACGCTTATCAGGGTTACGCAGTCTCCATACATCCTGCACACCTATTTCACCCATAATATTCCTGAGAGCCACACTCCCCGGTAAACCACCTGCTCCTTCCACCCGGCATCTATCTAGAGAGTCATTCAGCGTGCAATTGAAGTCCCCAACCAATAGCCACGACAACCCAGGGAAGTCCGCCACAAAGTTCATAATCTCTCTTATCAATGGGGAAGCAAACGGTGGAGGCACGTACACAGACACCAGCACTACCTGTATTCCATCCACCTTACACACAACACACACATATCTACCCTCAGCATACACACAATCCTGCATATGTTCATACCTAATACTACTATGCACAATCATGCTTACCCCTCTAGAGTGAGAGGAATGAGTTGAATGTAACGCATGGATCACCCAATTTTTACTCATCCAGTGTAAATTATCTCCAGTCAAATGCGTTTCCTGAAGGCAACTTATAGCCGGCTGAAACCGCCCCAAGTATTGAAAAATACACTGTCTTTTCCGTGCATCTGCCATCCCTCTCACATTCCAGCTTAAAACTCTAATCACCTGTGACATGGTAAAACATCAAACCATACTTGAATCTCCCAACCCACTCAGAACATTTGCTCATAGTTTAAGACCTTATCCCTTCCCCCCAACATTCTCCCTGACCCCCCACCCCCCTCCCTCCCTCTCATAATCAGGTTACTATAACTGGGGATCGCTGTCCCCTCTATATCCACTTCACACATTAAAACAGGGCAATCCGAGAGCAACCTGCCCCCCAACCTACAATAATCATAACAGATTATAACTCGTTTCCTCAGGTAGAGAATCCTCCCCACATCTGAGAAATACATTTTACTCTCTCAACCACCCACTCCCTCCTCAGGATCTACCATGTGGTAGCATTACATAGTACACTCCTTAACTGGTGCAACATTTAAAGCAACCTTAGAGTGCAAATGCATATATAAAGTGAACAAATGAAACCATATATCTGCCTCCTTCAAGTGTCCAGGGCTCCACTTCTCAATTGTCGCTCGTGGACGTCCAGCCACTGCGCCGCCTCCTCCGGATCTTCAAAAAATCTGGTGGATCCCAATGCCACCACACGCAGTTTAGCAGGAAACAGCATAGCGTACTGGACTTGTAGACCTCTCAGCCTTTTCTTTATATCCATAAATCTACTTCTCCTCCGTTGTACTTCGTTGGAGTAATCCGGGAATATGGACACTTTAACCCCATTCAGGACCATCTCCTCATTGTCCCTTGATTGCCGCAGGATAGTGTCCCGGTCTTTAAAATGCAGGATCTTCGCCAGTATAGGACGGGGAGGTCTGCCTGGCGGAAGCGGCCGCATGGGGACTCTGTGCGCCCGCTCCACCGCATATAGGGAAGATAGACCTTTCTCATGGAACAACTGATGCAACCATTTTTCCACAAACTCTGTGGCATTATCCCCCTCCGTCCTTTCTGGCATTCCCACAATCTGCAGGTTATTCCTTCTGGACCTGTTCTCCAAATCATCTGTTTTGGCGTATAAGGCAGCTATGTCCTTAGCAGTTGTTTTTGCCGCCATTTGCAAAGGCTGAATATCATCTTCTATGGTGGACACCCTTTTCTCCAATTCAGAGGTGCGCTCTGAGATCTTGTGCAGGTCATGCCTAATTATAGAAACATCCGACCTTAGGCTGCCGACTTGTACTGAGAGTACTTTCAGGGTACTGTTGCAGCTGGCCACAGCGGCCATAATATCTTTCAGTGTGGGCTCTTCATTGGCCGCAGCCTTGGGGCCTACTATATTTTTAGCTGGATGTGCCGGGGTTAATGGCGGCCAATTCACTGCATCTAGGGCCTCACGATCGAGCGATCCGTCCTCTTGTTCAGAGGAGGTATGCGCATCAGTCTCCTTCCCCTCAGCCCAGTCACCCACACCGCTATCAGCACGAGCAAACCTGCTCAGTTTGGCAGCCGCACTCTGGCTCATCTTTTGCTGTAAGGCCGTCCCCTCTTCTTCATCGGCGCCATGCTGGCTCACCTCTGGCCTGTCAGCCCGCGGCCCTTTGCTGGACTTCCTCGGCATGTCGGAGCTCACCAAGTCACCACCGCACCCTCCGGTCACTTCACTACCACCAGGTAAGGTTGGATCGATAATTCAAAGAGTGCTACCACTCAATTACTCAGGATGCTGGCAGGAGCTACCAGCGGTGCGACTTACTCCATGCGCTCTCAGGCCACGCCCCCATTTGTGCACTTCTAGTAAGTATTTGGTTGCTGCAAATAGGACCTGAAGGTTTTTCAGGTTCGCTTGCCTTTAAAGTGAATGGGGGCCGTCGCAAACTTGCGGTTCGCAAAATCGTCCTGGCCGATGTTCGTCCATCACTAATGTTCACAGGAGATGTGAATGAAGCTTAAAGGGATTGTCCAGGTTAAGAGCTGAACCTGGACATACCCACAATTTCACCCAGACAGGCAGGCCCTCTGATATGAGCATCGAAGCATTTCACGCTCTGATGCTCTCCTTTGCCCTGTGCTGAATTGCACAGGGAAAAGTCTTTTTTAGGAGGTCCGGTGAAGTACCGGGCTCTCCATAAAGAACTGTTAAGTCTTCCACCCAGCAGTGAACCTGGTGACGCAACCAGCACTAATGGGCTGGCTTTAGCACTGCCCGGGCCTGTAAAACGGCTGGGACAGCGCTAAAGCCCCCCATCAGAACTGGCGACATCACCTGGAACACTGCTGGGTGGAAGCCTCCGCCCAGCTGAAAATGCTCCGATGCTAATATCAAGGGTAGGCATGAGCAAATTTCATGTTATAAAATTTGTTTGTGCTTCGTTTGGTGGTAAAAGCAGGATCCATTATGCAGGCCATAGACTTCTATTATGACGGAATGAATAACGGAATGCCTCTAAAAGGCATTAGGTTATGCATTCGGTCATAGAATTGCATTATGGTCTGGTGGTAACGGAATCCATAACGCAATTCTGCTTTTACCACTAAACGAAGCGCAAACAAATTTCAAAATATGAAATTCGCTCATCTCTAATCAGGGGGCCTGTCTGGATGAAATTCTGTGTATGTCCAGGTTCAACTTTAAACCCGGAATAAGGTGTGTAATTTAACCGTTATTTGGGTGTCCCCCTTGTTAAATAGATAAGCAATTCTATTACACCTTGAGTCTCAAATTAGGGTGAATAAGCTATTTTTACTGTTAATAAGCTGTGTAATTTAATCGTTATTTGGGTGTCCCCCTTGTTAAATAGATAACTAATTATATTACGCCTTGAGTCTCAGATTAAGGTGAATAAGCTATTTTTACTGTTATTGGAGTGTCCACATGGTTTTATAGACAAGTAATTCCATTTAGCCTTGATTCTCAAATTAGGGTGAATAAGCTGCCTATTTTCAATGATGTAGGGGTGCCCACCATGTTTCTTAGATAAACAATTCTATTAGGCCTTGATTCTCAAACAGGGGTGAATAAGTAGTGTAATTTAACTGTGATTGGGGTGCCCACCTTGCTTCTTAGAAAAGCAATCCTATTAGGCCTTAATTCTCAAATTAGGGGGAATAAGCTACTAATACTACTCTTATTGGGGTATCCACATTGACATTGAATAACTAATTTTACTTACTGCATACAGTTACTGTTAACTGTACAGTATGTCCAACAGACAGGTGCCAGGTCCCTCCAAAGGAACGAGCAGTGACAAAAATTGAGGTAGAGCCAGCAGAAGTAGCATCAGAAGAAGGGGGATGGGGTGGTAGAAGCAGCTGCAGCAATAGGTCAGAGCTGCCACTGTCATCCAGCGGTCGTATTTTGACTAGCAATCCAGTTGTCCTCGAATGGTTGACTTGGTCTTTAGAGTCATCTCAACTGACTTCAGACACCCACAGGCAGGAGTCGGTGGGTTCCTCTACCACCACACTTAGTTGGCATGACCCAGGAACAAACCACGTGCCCTCACCTGTCCTGAACCTGCCTCTTTCTTTTTCTACTCCTTCTGTTGGGGAAATATTGTAAGCTGCCGGCTCTGCTCCACTTTTCAGTGAGGACAAGCTTATTGAGGACAGTTGCCCAGCCCAGATTTGGAGGAGTGGTCTGCTGCTTCCTCCTGTAGGCGTGCAAATAGCGATGATGAGAGTCACATAGGAGTGAACGGTCAGGGACGCGGCCATGACACTTGTTAGGGTGACATAAGTGAGAAGCAAACAGTAGTGGATGATGATGTAACCGAGGGAGCCGGGTTAAGAGGGGGCTTCATTATCATCATCATCATCATCAGGGGGTGAGGGTGGCTGCTTGCCCACGAGACAGCGGCAGGCTGGCAACATGTGGCTGAGTCAGCAGAGTGAAAGTGAGGCCAGCCAGCAGGGTGGCAGCAGTGTGAGATCTGGAGCTAAGCATGCCTGTGGTAGACCATCTGCTACTCAGGAGTCTACCTGTCTGGAAATACCCAATGGTGCACGGCTTCTTAGAGGCAGCGGCAGGCAGTCACCACTCCTTGGTTGTGGTAAACTGCCATACTCACCATATGTAGGATCTGTGGGGAGAATGTGAAGCGCAGCCAGGATGTTGGCATCACAGCCCTGTGTCAACACATAGAGCGTCACCATAAAGTGGCCTTGGAAAACCATGCCACTAAAGTACTGGTACTGCATGACACAGCAACTGCTCCATTTCACTGTGGCCCCTTCTCCAGTAGTCAAGGCTACTCATTGTCTACTGGTTCTCCTCCTCCTACTACTACTCCTAGTCATGCATTTCACCAGTAATTAATCACCGGGCTATTGCAAAAAGACAACAATATGCGTGCATTCATTCAACTGCGTAGAAGCTGAATGTGCTCCCGGCCATGTTGCTGGTGCTACAGTCCTTCCCTTTCCATGTAGTTGTCTCTGCCCATTTCACTGAACTGATGGCTTGTGCCTACCCAAGCTGGAGAGTCTCAAGCCATCATTACTTTTCTAAAAAAAAAGCTGTACCTGCCCTGCACACGTATGTTGAGCAGAAGGTGGGCCAGTCCTTGACCCTCTGGTACAGTTCACGGCAGCGCCAAAGTGTGGAGCTGTAACTATGGTCAAAGACAATATATGTCCTTTATGGCCCACTGGGTAATGGTGGTTCCTGCCCAAGCACGCCAGGTGATGGCAATGTCACTTCCACGTTCTCATGCTGTGATTCGGCCAAAGTCTTCCTCTGCCTCCTCATTCTCAACCTTGTCCTCAGCCTCCACTGTAGGCACAGTTTGGAGTGGTCCTCCAGCATACCACCTATACAGAGCACGGCGGTGTCACACTGTTATGCACCGGGCCAGCCTGGGAGTCACACCAGGGAGGAACCGCTCTGTGGCATCAACCAAGAAATTGAATGCTGGCTGTTTCCTCGACAATTGAAGATCAGAACCATGGTCATCGATAATAGGAAGAACATTCTATCTATCTTGCTGTGTCAAGGAAAGCTGACTCATGTGCCCTACATGATACACTTATTTAGTCTGGTTGTAACTCAATTCCTGACGTCTTCCACCCAACTGCATGCATTTCACTCTTGAGCTGCAAAGGCAGAATATTGTTCAACAACATTGCCTCATATGCATGCACACGTTGCAACTCTACCCTCCACATGTTGCACCAAATATATGAGAAGAGGAAGGTAGTGACCAGTTTCTTGATGATACTCATTGTGACAATGCGTGACACCTGCCATTTGCTCAGGTCCTTTGAGGAGGCCACTTTATTTGTCAGTTGCCAGGACTACGGGATGAATGATGTCATTCCACTCCATGTCATGTCCTTCACGTACTACTACTCGAGCAGATGCTGATAAATCTGGTGCCTACATCTCACAGCCACCTGAGTCCTGTGGGGGCTTAACTGGCGGAGGAGGAGGACATTAACGCCCAGGAAATGTATACAGAATTAGGTGCTTTATCTGCACAAGTGACAAGAAAAAAGCAGGAGGAGCTGGAGGACGATGAGGAAGATGAGGCAGATAACTCCGACAAACCTTGGAAGTATTCAGTGGAGATAGAGGCAGGGAGTCCATCCGAGTCCCTTGCGCAAATGTCCAGATGCATGCTGAGTTGATTGCGTAGTGACAAACACATTGTCCCCATTCGGCAGAGGGATGACTACTAAGCCTCACTGCTGGGCCAAAATGAGGGCCTTTTTTACACCTGCTGAGATGGATGATATACTCAACTTCTATAGAGATATCCTATGTAGTCAGTTGGTTGCTGCCTATGTGCGCCATCGCCCATCGTCACGCAGGTCTGACTTAGAGGACCCTCTGCTCTGACGCTCCACTGCCATGACTTCTGGAGGGGGATGGGGGGGCAGGAGCAGCACCAGCTGTCAGCAGTACCTTGAGTCTCCAGTCTCTGATTAGCACGTTTCTTCATCCGCCTACTAAAGAAACCAGCCAGCAGAAGCAAGACATGGAGCAGAACCTGAACCAGCAGGTGGTGGCATACTTGGAGAGCACTCTGTCACCCCAGATCCAAGATCACCTGTACTACTGAGCAGCCAAACTGTAATTGTGGCCAAAACTGGCTGAGTATGCCCTGGATAAGCTTTTCTGGCTGGTCAGCATTGTGGCATCAAAGCGGATGTTTAGTGTAAGGGGGGGGGGGGGGCACCGTTACCCCAAAGAGAACTCGCTTTTCAACACAAAATGTAGAGAGATTATCCTTTTGTAAAGATGAATCAGGAGTGGATCAGCCGGAATTTTCATACACCGCTGCCTGATGCATCAGACTAGATCATTCTGGCAGTAATGTTCTGACTGCAGTGTGCGGCCACACCAGAACATTGTGAAAAATAGCCCATTACTCCTGGCCACATGCTTCAGCCACTATTCTGATGCTGTCACACACCTGCTGCCTCTGCTGACATCTTCTCCTACTGCGACCCACCATCTTGTTTTGTTACTGCCACTGCTGTTGTCCCCCATCTCTCCACTCTGTGACTGGGCCAGTATGTTGACTTCTCATGATGTTGACACCCTCACCACTCTGTGACTGGGCCACTGTGTTGACTCCTTATGCTGTTGCCACCCTAAACATGCTGTGACTGGGCCACTGTGTTGACTCCTTATGTTGCCATCTCATGCTTATGCCACCCTCCCCACTATGTGACAGGGCCACTGTGTTGACAACTCATGCTGTTGTCATCCTCCCTACTATATGACTGGGCCACTGTGTTGACTGTTTATGCTGTTTCCATGATCACCACTATGTGACTGAGCCACTGTGTTGACTCCTCATGCTGTTGCCACATTCACCACTCTGTGACTTGGCCACTGTGTTGACTCCTCATGCTGTTGCCACATTCACCACTCTGTGACTTGGCCACTGTGTTGACTTCTCTTGCTGTTGCCACTTCACCAGTCTGTTCTGGGGTCACTAGTGACTATTTGGCCTTTATTTTACCATTTTCCTGATTCATCAGAAGAACAAAAAAATGAGAAATGTTAGCCCAGCGGCCTGTTTCGGCGCCGCTGCCCCTATCAGCAGGCACGGGTCGCCGGGCTCCCTCTTTTCCCTCCTGCCGCCCAGCTGACAAACACGGGCAGCAACAATCTGCTACATGTGATCCATGCCAGTGTTTCCTTGCCGCTGGAGACTTGCACTGCTGCTGAAGCTTACGTGGGTGTGTCTCTCTTTCCTATGTGGCAACACATACACGACCTCTGTCTCAGCAGCCAATTGCCGGATTGCAGCATGTATTTAAAGGCGCTTCCTGCTACAGGAAGTTGCCTGAGCAACCTCAGTGTCTAGCTTGTCTAGTCCCTGTGCAAATGTGTTTATCTTGTCTGCCTTCCTGTGTACCAAATCCTGCTATTGAACTCCTGGACTTTGCCTGTTTGTTGCCTGCCTCTGACCTCGGATCTTGTTTATGGACTTTGTTTTCCGCCTGCCTCTGACCTAGGACTTTGCTTACTGACATTGCTGGATCGCTGCCTGTCCTGACCCGGATCCTCCTGGCCACACTCGTCCCCTCGGTGCTTGCACAGAGCATTCTGACCCCCTGGTCAGCTGCCACTGACTTGGGGATGACTCTGGAGTGGCACCTGGCAGCTACCCTACGGCCCAAGCCTATACCCACCATCAGGGGCTCTGGTGAATACCAGGTAGCTGCTTAGTTACGCCCCTCCGGAGTATACCCAGTCAGTGGCGCAGTGGGTCCACACCCGCTTGCATAACAGTTTGCTCAGGCCATGGACCCCACTGATACGAACCCTCCAAGTACCACCGAGTTACACCAGGAGTTGGCTCAGCAGTGTGAGCGTCAGGATCAAATATTATCCTACCTACTCAATGTGAATATGTGTCTAAATGATCTGACATCGGCTAATCCAGCGTCATCAAGCTTCTCTAACCCGGTTAATGCGACTTCTGCTCCGCTCTCTCCCTAAGTACCAGGATCAGAACCTCGTCTTTCAGCTCCGCCACATTTCAATGGTGACCCAAAGCAGTGCCGGGGGTTTACAAACCAATGTACTGACATCCCAGCAAATGCAAGGTAGAATTCGAATGAGTTGAAATGCCACATATCAAGTGGTGAAAAAGGTAGTTGTTATCTCGCTGCAAGTCAACATGGCAAACCTGCAACTTACATACATGAAAGCATAGGGGAAATGGAAACAATGCTTAGCCCTGTTTCTGTCCAAGATGGGAACATGGCAATTGAGAAAGAAAGGCAGGAGGTGGATAATCACCTCGTGTAGGAACTAGATCTGCACAACCGTGGAGGTGTCAGTAGCACATGACAGACATTAAAGTTGTTCATCGTTGCCACTGCCATGCAAAATATTGACCCATTGGATCATGAAGGATATGTTCTGTCCCTGGTCATAATTGCTCCTCCTGGTGTTGATAGTGTTGTGCACCTTGCCGCTCAGCAATAATTCCATTGAGGGGGCCATATTCTCTACTGTGTGAGAGTAAAAGGCAGGGATGGGTATTTTCAGCAATAGTGGTGGCTAGTAAGGAACTAAGGATGAGCTAACCAGTTCGGACTCAACTGGGTTTGATTCGAACTGTGTTATTTTTCGGACGGAAGACAAACCACAATATTTTCAGGTACGTTTCAGACAAACCCACTAAGTCTTTTATTTTTTCCGCCTATTTTCACAGAAAACTTTTTTTTTTGTGGGCTTCAATTTAATTAAGGAGCATGTATACGTGATTACTGTAGCAATGCACAAGGTATACCAGCAATCTTCCTGTAAGTGCTAACGTGAAATTGAGTGTCAAGCCTCAATCATCTGTTTTTGATTATTCCGATTTCCGTGAATTCCATTTGAATGTGGTTGCAATTTTTATTTTTTTATTTTTTGGGGGGACATGGGGTTCAATTTAATTAAACAGCATACTGTATATACATGATTACTACAGCAAAACACATGGTATAGCCGCTATCTACTTGTGAGCGCTAACCTGAAATTAAGTGTGAAGTCTCAGTCTTCCATTTCTGTGAATTCCATTTGCACAAGGTAGCAATTTATTTATTTAATTGAGAGGTCAATTTAATTAACCAGCATATATACATGATTACTGCAGCAAAACACATAGTATAGCAGCAAACTACCTGTGAGTGTTAATATGAAATTGAGCTTGAAGCCTCAATCGTCTGTTTATATTTATTCAGTTTCCATATGGTTGAAATTAAATTTTTTGGGACTTGTTCAATTTAATTAACCTCTTTAGGACAAAGGGCGTACAGGTACACCCTGATATCCTGGTACATAAGGACACAGGGCGTACCTGTACGCCCTGTGTATTTCCGATCACCGCCGCGCGGTGGGCGGTGATCGGAACAAGGTGCCGGCTCAAATCATTGAGCAGGCACCTTGGCTAAATGTGCGGGGGGGTCCCGTAACCCCCCCCGTGTCGGCGATCACCGCAAACCACATGTCAATTCAGACCTGCGGTTTGCGGCTTTTCATGTTGCGGGCGGCGGCGGTGCCATCGAGTCCCCGTGGTGCTGTAGGGGGGACCCGATGGCATGGAAGGCAGCGCGATGCCTTCCTGAGGCATCTGCGCTGCCTTCTGGTGACGAGCCTGTGAGATCCAGCCCCCTGGATCTCACAGGCCGGAAGCTGTATGAGTAATACTGTATTACCCATACAGCCAATGCATTCCAATACAGAAGTACTGGAATGCATTGTAACGGATTAGACCGCCAAAAGTTGAATTCCCAATGTGGGACAAAAAATAGTGGGAAAAAAAAGTGGAAAAAATAACATTCCCCCCCACCAAATTTTTTTTAAGTTTCAAGTAAAAATAAACAAAAACGTCATTTTCTCCAAATAAAGTAAAAAAAAATTGGTAAATAATAGGGGGGAAAAAATGTAGACATATTAGGTATCGCCGCGTCCGTATCGACCGGCTCTATAAACATATCACATGTCCAGATAAACAATTTTTTTGTCACCTTACATCACAAAAAGTACAACAGCAAGCGATCAAAAAGGCGTACGCCCACCAAAATAGTACCAATCTAACCGTCACCTCATCCCACAAAAAATGAGCCCCTACCAGAGACAATCGCTCAAAAAATAAAAAAAACTATGGCTCAGAATATAGAGACACTAAGACATGATTTTTTTTGTTTTAAAAATGATAATATTGTGTAAAACTTACATAAATAAAAAAGAAGTATACATATTAGGTATCGCCACGTCCATATCGCCCGGCTCTATAAAAATATCACATGACCTAACCCCTCAGATGAACACCGTAAAAAATAAAAACTCTGCTAAATAAACAATTTTTTGTCACCTTACATCACAAAAAGTGTAATAGCAAGCAATCAAAAAGTCATACGCACCCCAAAATAGTGCCAATCAAACAGTCATCTCATCCCGCAAAAATCATACCTTATCCAAGATAATCGCCCAAAAACTGAAAAAACTATGGCTCTTAGACTATGGAAACACTAAAACATGATTTTTTTTGTTTCAAAAATGAAATCATTGTGTAAAACTTACATAAATAAATAAAAAGTATACATATTAGGTATTGCCACGTCCAAGACAACCTGGTCTATAAAAATACCACATGATCTAACCTGTCAGATGAATGTTGTAAATAACAAAAAATAAAAACGGTGCCAAAAACAGCTATTTTTTGTTACCTTGCCTCACAAAAAGTGTAATATAGAGCAACCAAAAATCATATGTACCCTAAAATAGCACCAACAAAACTGCCACCCTATCCCATAGTTTATAAAATTGGCTCCATTTTAGAGTTTCTACTCTATGGGTTCATCAGGAGGGCTTCAAATGGGACATGGTGTCAAAAAACCAGTCCAGCAAAATCTGCCTTCCAAAAACCGTATGGCATTCCTTTGCTTCTGCGCCCTGCCGTGTGCCCGTACAGCGGTTTATGACCACATAGGGGGTGTTTCTGTAAACTACAGAATCAGAGCCATAAATATTGAGTTTGGTTTGGCTGTTAACCCTTGCTTTGTAACTGGAAAAAAAAATATTAAAATGTAAAATCTGCAAAAAAAAAGTGAAATTTTGAAATAGTATCTCTATTTTCCATAAATTCTTGTGGAACACCTAAAGGGTTAAAGTTTGTAAAATCAGTTTTGAATACCTTGAGGGGTGTAGTTTCTAGAATGTTTTTTTTTTTTGGGTGGTTTGTCTTATGTAAGCCACACAAAGTGACTTCAGATCTGAACTGGTCCTTATAAAGTGGGTTTTTGAAAATTTCAGAAAAATTTCAAGATTTGCTTCTAAACTTCTAAGCCTTGTAACATCCCCAAAAAATAAAATGTAATTTCCAAAATGATCCAAACATGAAGTAGACATATGGGGAATATAAAGCAATAACTATTTTTGTAGGTATTACTATGTATTATAGAAGTAGAGAAATTGAAACTTGGAAATTTGCAAATTTTCTAAATTTTTGGCAAATTTGGTATTTTTTTTATAAATAAAAAAAATAGTTTTTTTTAACTCCATTTTACCAGTGTCATGAAGTACAATATGTGACGAAAAAACAATCTCAGAATGGCCTGGATAAGTCAAAGCTTTTTAAAGTTATACAATATCTACTTATAAGTGTTAATGTGAAATAAAGCATCAGGCATCAATGATCTATTTCTGTGAATCCCATTTCCACACAGTTGGAATTTCTTTTTTTGGGGGTGGTGAATTTAATTAAACCAGCATATATATGTGATTACTACAAGACACAGGGTATATACAGTATATAGGGCAGCAATCTACCTGTCAGATATAAGAAATTGAGCACCAGGCCTGTCCCTTAATTATCCGTTAACATTCATTTATTTCTTCACATGATTGAAATTTTATTTTTTTGGGACTCATGTTAATTAAACCAGCATATACACCAATATATCAACACCAATACACAGGCCAGCACACAAAATTATCTGTGAGGGATAACAAATGTATTCAGAAATCCATTTCACAAACACATTTCCAATCAATTTTAATTTTTTTTTATTTTTTTTGGGGGGGGTGTTGTTGATTATAATCAAACTAGCTATATATATATATATATATATATATATATATATATATATATATATATATATATATATATATATATATAGTAGGAAGTAACAAGGGGCCGTCATTAAGGGTCGGTATGTGTCACCGAGGTTCCTGGCCTTGGTGAGGTAAGAGCCGGTTTTTCTCAAGTGTTATTATTGCAGATTGCAGTCTGACACTTCAGCTGTTTAGTATGGCTGTAAAGCTGATCCGGAACGGCTTTAAGTGGGAGTAGCCAAAGTGCTGGGTGGGTGACTTCTCCCCACGTTCCATTCCGGGTCTTATCAAGCTTAAAAAGCAGTGAGCACTATCAGGTGGTGTGGATTTTACCTCCATCTGACAGTGAAGCTGTGGAGCCTCTTTGCTGAAGGCTGATGACTGCAAACAGGGGTGCAAGCAACCTGGAAGACTGCCAGTGAACTTTTTGTGTGGCTGAGCATTCAGCCGGGTGTGAACTGACACCTAGGATTCCAGGTGAACACTGTTTTGTTTTGCTGTGTATGAACAAGCACCAAGACTGTTATGTTTTGCTGAGTGTGAATAAAACACTGAAGTTTGATTTAAAACCTGGTTCCTTGCCTCTATACTCAGGGCCGCTGATAGAAATCATGGGGCCCCGTACAGCATACATGACGGGGCCCCCTTCAGCTCCACCCCCTGATCCCTCCTTCAGCCACACCCCTGGCCCCGCCCTTGGCCCCTCCCCAGACGCCGCCTTGAAACAACATGCAGATTTGTCTACAAGTGATATTTATGGCGCTGGGGGTTCGTTTGTGAATGGCGCTGTTATGGAGGGGATCTGTGAATGGCACTGTTATGGAGGGGATCTGTGAATGGCACTTTTATGGAGGGGATCTGTGGATGGCACTGTTATGGAGGGGATCTGTGGATGGCACTGTTATGGAGGGGATCTGTGGATGGCACTGTTATGGAGGGGATCTGTGGATGGCACTGTTATGGAGGGGATCTGTGGATGGCACTGTTATGGAGGGGATCTGTGGATGGCACTGTTATGGAGAGGATCTGTGGATGGCACTGTTATGGAGGGGATCTGTGGATGGCACTGTTATGGGGGGATCTGTGGATGGCACTGTTATGGGGGGATCTGTGGATGGCACCGTTATAGAGGGGGATCTGTGGATGACACATACCGTATATAGCATCTTATGCTATGTGTCATCCACAGATACCCCTCCATAACAGTGCCATTCACAGATACCCTCCATAACAGTGCCATCCACAGATCCCCCCCATAACAGTCATCCACAGATCCCCCCATAACAGTGTCATCCACAGATCCCCCCCATAACAGTGTCATCCACAGACCCCCCGGCCCCCCCCATAAGTGTCATCCACATGACAGACCCCCCCCCCCATAACAGTGCCATCCACGGATCCCCCGCCCTCCCTATAACAGTGCCGTCATGACGTCATCCATATAGATCCCCCCCCCGCCACTCACAGTAGTATACATTAATAAATCGGTGCAGCCGTGCAGGCTGCAGACAGTAACTTTAATTTTAGCACAGGCACAGCGCTCATCTCTTTACTAAAATACTACCTTACATTCAGCTCCTGCCTCCTCCCTCCACCCTCCAGCCTCCAGTAACAAGTGCGGGCGGCAGCGCTCACTCACTGACGTCACGCGCCTGCGCCGCCTAGTGGGAGGAGCAGGCGTGTGACGTCAGTGAGTGAGCGCCGCCCCCACACTGCCTGCTGTTACTGGAGCCAGCCCACTGACAGCAAAAAAATTAAAATGGCTCGGGAGTCGGCAGCCCGGGCCCCCCTGCCAGCCGGGCCCGGTACAACTGGGCCAGCTGTACTGGCCTATCAGCGGCCCTGTCTATACTGTGTCTGCTAACCTGTCTACCAGAGCAAATCCCCACTATATATATATATATATATATATATAATTACTTCATCAAGGCTAGTGTTGACAACTGTGACCTTCTACTACTTCTGGCCGGATAGTTGGTGCTGCTACTGCCCACATTCTGGCTTTGGTTCTTTCATTTGGAACCCTTCTGAAGCCTGGACATTTTTGGACCTCTCAGATAATGTTGTGCACTACCCAGTGTCTTGATTAGGTTGAAGCAAGCATATTCATGTTAGAATGGCCCAGTCAAAGTCCAGCCCTAAATCCCATTTAGAATCCCATCATCCAATCTGACTGAGCTTGAGCTATTTTGCAAAGAAGAATAGTCAAAAATTTAATTTCTATATGTACAAAGCTGATAGAGACATATGCTAAAATACATGTTGCTGTAATTGCAATGAAAGGTGGTCCCACAAAGTATTGACTCAGGAGGACTGAATACAAATGCACACCACACAAAATACCCCCAAAAATGTATTTAGGTTTGTGTCTGTAATGTAAAAAAAAAGTGGAAAAGTTCAAGCGGTATGAATGGTTTTTCAAGGTACTATACAAATGTTAAAGAATATTTATATTTTCATTTGTTTAAGGGATCATATTGGATAATGGCTTGTCAAGGAAATAAATATCTTTGGGTAGTCCTTACATACATGACGGTTTACCAACAAGTATATGTGACACATGGAAGTGTAAATTGTAAGTATGACATGAATGTTTTTTAGTTTCATATTTTACATACAGATGTAGCAAACTTTAACTTCACATTTTATGTGGTAAATACCATGGTGCAGCACACATTACAAGTTCATGTTCACAATTTCATGTGATGTGTTAAATAGGTTTTCCAGGAGTATAATATTGATGACCTATCCTCAGGATAAACAAACTGTAGAAGCAGCACCACTCGGTCCTTGTTGATGTATCTAAATAGATGCAACAGCCTCACCAATGGCCTTGGATCCAACGGCCGGAGTATATAGATAAATGCAGACGGTATCAGCAGCATCTCACATCATCGACTTTAATTTGGACTTCAAAGCAATAATACACATGGCAACGTTTCGGCTGATACACAGCCTTTGTCAAGCCTATTCACATTGTGTTACATATATTTATAGTAAAAACAAATCCGCCACCCCCATCCAGATTATCCAATTGCAGGCAATGGCACAGACTGACCAATGAGAATGCATATTTACATAGCCACTCTTTAGCCTAATTTACCTACATGTCTAACCTGAGTGTCCACCAATCGTCCTATAGGTCAACCCCATCATCGCATGACATCTGTAATTGCTGTGCACCAAATGTAGAGCAAAATTGCCATGTTCGGCGTTCCTTACCGCTCAGTGCGCATGTATACACAGCTGTCTAATCACTCACGTCATCATATATGATCCCTATAATGCGTCCGTGGGTCCGCCCCTAAGCGTCCTCCACTGCCGGTGTCATACAGTCGCGACAAGCGCTCTCAATTACATCATCCTGGCATCGACGCGCAACTAACTGACCTCACAGAGGGCATTCCAATGTTGCCACGGCAACCCACAGCGCCACCAAAGGTATCCACGGATCTACAGCAGTCCCATGAATATAGACTGTGTTCAACCACCTATACAGTCATCCCAATCCACACTATAGAGTATAGATTATGGGATCATGACCCCAGACTGTCCAGGTAATTGATCCGCATGTTCCAGCAATGTCAGACTCACAAGTTCGATCAGGGCACCCTATATTTATTCCAATTTGCAGAGGCATTATCCATGTCCTAATGTCACTATATACACTCCTCATCACTTAATTCTGTCCCCCCAACAACACATGCGGGCATCAACATCTCCTGCTCCGCCAATATCACAAGACAGAATTACAATATACTCTCCCTCAGACAATCCTGGATGGGGAAAAGGCCACTGTATGTAAAAACAATAACAAAATTGTACACCCACAAAGAAATCACACAACCCAAACTTAATCAATTGTGGCAACATTAAACTCAATGTCTAATCCATAAGGTTGGAGTGACTTCAAATTTGTGTATCCATTTGAGTTCTTTTTTCCCCTCAGAATCTTATTCTTGTCCCCTCCCCTTCTGAGATAACCTACCCCATCTATTGCTCGAAAACATAATTGATTTATGGAATGCCCACATTCAATAAAGTGCTTTGCTACAGGTTAATAATCATACCTTTCCTTATTGTGCTCTTATGCTTATTGATCCGCTCTCTTAATTCCATTGTAGTCTCACCAACATATATGAAACTGCATGGGCACTGTATCATATAAATGACGTCTCTAGATCTACATGTGTAATATCCTTTCAACCTATATATTTTACCACTGTATGGATGTGGGAAGCTGTCACCTCTCATGATGCCACTGTAGTTGCAGCATGAGAGACAAGGAAAATTCACATATTTTTTGGGGGCCAGGAGTAGTTGTCTGTCTAAATCTTTCCCTCCGACATCTGCCTTCACAACTTGATCACGAATGTTGGGGCCCCTTTTGTATGCCATCATGGGAGGTGATTCAAATTCCTTAATGGTGGGCAGGCCGCTATGCAGGATCTGCCATTCTTCTCTAAGGATTGTGGCAATTTTTCCACTACCCTCCCCATAGACGGACAAAAAAGGGATCCTCGTCTCAATTCTATTGTTAGGGCTCACATTTAGAGTGCCCTTGCGTTCAATGTCTGTAATTCTCTTCCTAGTGCATCTAATCAACCTCTTGGGATATCCCCTGTTTGTAAACTTCCTACACATCTCATCAACACGTTTTTCAAAAATATCATCTTCTGACACAATCCGGCGTACCAGTAATAATTGGCTCCATGGCAACGAGTCAACCATCTTGTGTGGATGATTACTGTCATACATCAACAGTGTGTTTTTATCAGTGGATTTCTGAAAGAGATTGGTTTTAAGTACCCCATCCTGCAGCTAAACCCTGACGTCCAAAAACTGTAGCTCACTGTCTGAAACAGTCACAGTGAACTGAAGTCCCCGGACACCAGAGCTCAAATGTATGGTCAATAGATGTATGGTCAATAGATGTATATAATGATACAACATCAAAGCTGACTAGCAAAAACTCCTTAGGTAATCTGATTTCATAAAATTTAGTCAGAAAGTGACCCGTGTCCCTAATGTAGACTCTGATGAGTCAGGCACATAGAATTTTTTAGGAGCCAACAGAGGAGGAGGGGAGGTGGACACCGAAGGGGCGGTAGGAAACACCACCGACCCCACAAAAAATCTACCACCGATACAATCAGGCCCTCCGAAACATCAACAGAGCCGTGCCACGAGACGGGGTCGGAAACAGTAGACCTCTTTGTCAATATTTCCTCCATACAGCTAAGTGAAGCACAGATCCAAGTATTAAGCCGTGGATTAACTTTCTGCCCAAATACCCCTTGGGACTGGTTTGAATTAGAACTGGACCGTCAAAGGTTCTATAGACGCCTAAGGTTGAAAGCATTTTTCTCTGGGAAAGAGAATATTAACAAGAATGAGATTGCTGTTGACTCTGGAACTGTATTATCATGTCACAAATTGGGGCTAAAAAATAAGAGTCAATTTGCTCCACCACAGAGCAATCATGTTGTGGAGGCATATATTGAGATTATAAAAAAACATATTGATGTCTTGCATACTGAAGGGGCTAGAGTATCAAGCCATAATCTATTTGTGATTGAAAGACAGGCCATACAGGATCTAGAAAGTAATAGAAGGTTTACTGTGAAACCGGCAGACAAGGGTGGTGCCGTGGTCGTGATGGACACGGGGACCTGTATTTGGGAGAGATTGCCAGAGAGTTGGATGACGAAGTGTATGAGGTCCTCATGAAGGATCCCAAATGGGATCTAGCGGGTATCTTGGGAGTGATGTTGGATAAGGCTGTGGATGAGGGTATCATCAATGATGACTTGAGTAATTACTTACGAGTCAGCCATCCCATCACTCCCGTGATATACGTGCTGCCGAAGATTCATAAAAGGCTAGTGGATCCCCCTGGCCGACCTATTGTGTCGGGCAGGAGTTCTATTTTTAACACTGTCTCCATCTTTCTGGATAATATCTTGTGTAACATCCCAGAGTATGTCACTAAACTCTTATCCCTGCTACAATAATGTCAGGTGTATATGTGTATTTCCATCTAGTGTAATCTAACTGTGCATTGCCATGATATGTATTTCTATGCCTGTTTTATATATTTGCTGTAATTCTTAATGTACACCAGCAGGTGGCAGCAGTATGCAGCAGGACCATAGCCAGTTTATTATTGCTAGACTGGAATAGTTCATTCCAATCTAGCTCCCCCCCCTCTTTGAGGAGGTGTGGAATGTTCCCACATCCTGCCTCATGGGGAGGAAAGAAAGTTCTAGTCAGTGTACCAGCCACCCCGGCTAGGGGAAGGCTGTGTTAGTAGGAGCTCCCAGAAACAGGGATCCCAAGACAGGATCGAACCTCGGCTGAGGCCAAGATCACTCTTCCCAGCCTGAGCCATCAGTCTCAGCTGGTTGACAAGAAAAGCAGCCATCTCCAGCCTCCAGGAAGAAACATTCTTTGTGAGCCAAGCTGTGAGTACATATCCAGAGACCAGGAGAAGCCAAATACCTTCTTCAGCTAGTCTGGCCCATATCAAGCAGACCACAGACAGAGCAGAAGATAAATACCTGCCAGATTCTCCGGGCATATAGTATAGGAGCAGAAGAGGCATTAACCCCTGCCATACATTGCCAATACCTGCTGGGACCTAAGGACTATTGCTGTACCTGTATGGATTTATGCTGCACCCATTAAGTAAAGACAAGTTAGATCATATTACCTGTTTGGATCTCATTCATTCCTCAATTACTCCTATTAACCACACTCAATTTATTGCAAGTGAGCCAGGATCCAGGAGTCCAGCCGTACCCAGGTAGGAGACACCGTTGACATTACACAGAGACATTATCCCCCCTCTGGCATTCCTCACCTGGAACGTGAGTTATAACATCTTAAAGGGCCCTGAGACTATAACCTGCGCACATTGCAATTGGAGTCACGAACTAAAAACTAGTGATGACGGCAGGGGTCATATTCGAATTCGCGATATTTCGTGAATATTTTGTAGAATATTCGTCGAATATTTTAAAATTCACGATTTTTTTTTCTCGAAAGGTAATGATTGTGTAATATGCAAATTTTTGGAATTGTGTAATATGCAAATTTTTGGACGAAGATTATAGCACTATATTAGCTGAATTGCTCTATATTCGATTTTTTTCAAATATTCTCTATATTGCTATAACTTAGTTTTTTCGAATATTCGTAATATTCTAAAACAAGAATATATAGCAATATAGCAAATATTCAAAAAAATCGAATATAGAGCAAAATTCGCAAACACTACTACTCCTAAAGTCAAGTATATTGCAGCCTTCTTATTGGCCCACAAGCTAGAAGCAGTGAGGGATCATGTGTACTGATAAAAAAAATTTTATATATATTTTTTTTTTATAAAATAAAAAAAAAATAATAATAATTTGAATATTCGAAATTACAAATATATATAACTATATTCGAAATATTCGTGAATTTTTGAAGTACCTATATTCGCGACAAAAATTCGAAATTCGAATATTCGTGATCAACACTACTAAAAACCAATAATTTTGCGCCAGTGTGCATTAGTCACAATCCGGCTTACTGCACTTGTGTGTCCATGCGACCTCGGCCCCATCCTACATTAGGGACACGGGTCACTTTCTGACTAAATTGAATGAAATCAGATTACCTAAGGAGTTTTTGCTAGTCAGCTTTGATGTTGTATCATTATATACATCTATTGACCATACATATGGGCTTAATGTCGTCGATATGGCCCTGGCCAGCACGGGTCTCTCTCCTGGGGCGTGCCGGTTGATCCTCAACCTCCTGGAGGTGGTCCTGAGGAGGAATTATTTCCTCTTTGGTGACACCTTCTACCAGCAGAAGCGTGGGGTGGCCATGGAGTCCAATGTGGCCCCGACCTATGCTAACATCTTCATGGCGGAGGTTGAGGATCGACTGGTGTATCGCTCCAACATTTATGAGAGAGTCCTGGGCTGGTGGCGCTAGATCTATGACATTTTCATGATTTGGGAGGGTAACACCCTTGAATTAGAGGAGTTTCACCAACATTTAAACTCTGGTTGAGCTATGGTACTCTACCGAGCACAATGGGAGTGAATGGGAAAACCCGAGCATTAAACCATGCACCCCCTGCTCTGAAGAGGGCGGGGTGTCTGGTTCATAGAAAAAGGTCAGAAATTGATGGAAACACCACTGAAATGGTTCGGGAACAGCATGGGGAGGATGTCTGGATGCATCTTTGACTCTCAGGTTGCTGCTGGGAATGATGTTGTCCGAGTAGTACGCCACTTTTGCAGAATGACAATAATACGCTCAAAACCGAAGATAAAATCGATTTTAGAGGAAAAATTGTTAGGAAACATTTTTTCCTGTATATTTACTTGCATATAAAGTGCAAGTGCTGCCAAAAATTACAAGGAAAAGGCACTCCGATACAACCTGTATATCACATAAAGGAGGGCCTCATTCACATTGTGATACAATTGTTCAGGTAGTTGGTCTCCTACACTCGTAAAGCCTATGCACTAAGTGAAAGGGCTGCCAAAAATTACAAGGAACCGCCACACCAATACACCCTATATTACACATAAAGGAGGCCATCATACACACCCTTAAAAAATTATGATTTAAAACATTAGGGACGAGGGCCTGCTGCTGATCTGACAATCTAAAACATCAGGGTCGAGGGCCTGCTGATGTGGTGACCCTCTAAAACATTAGGGGCAAATGCCTGCTGCTGATCTGACAATCTAAAACATTAGGGGCGAGGGCCTGCTTCTGATCTGACCATCTAAAACATTAGGGGCGAGGGCCTGCTGCTGATGTGACCATCTAAAACATTAGGGGCGAGGGCCTGCTTCTGATCTGACCATCTAAAACATTAGGGGCGAGGGCCTGCTGCTGATGTGACCATCTAAAACATTAGGGGTGAGGGTCTGCTGCTGAGCAGACCTTCTAAAACATTAGGGATGAGGGCCTGCTGCTGATCTGACAATCTAAAACATCAGGGTCGAGGGCCTGCTGCTGGGGTGACCCTCTAAAACATTAGGGGTGAATGCCTGCTGCTGATCTGACCATCTAAAACATTAGTGGCGAGGGCCTGCTGCTGATCTGACCATCTAAAACATTAGTGGCGAGGGCCTGCTGCCAAGCTGACCATCTAAAAAAAATTGTGGGTGAGGGCCTGCTGCTGAACTGACCATCTAAAGCATTTTGTGGGTGAGGGCCTGCTGCCGAGCTGACCATCTAAAAATTTAGGGGTGATGGTCTGCTGCTGAACTGACCTTCTAAAACATCATGGTTGAGGGCCCGCTGCTGAGCTGACCCTCTAAAACATTAGGAGTGAGGGCCGCCTAATTAGCATGTTGATATGATGGAGAAGGAGGATAAGGACGAGAAAAGGGAGATTGAACCAGAGGTGCAGCGTACTCAAGTTGTGTGTAGAAATGTGTTCCTGGGTGTAGTAGTGCAATAAACACTAACCTGAGACGGCTGACTCTCTGCATAGGCAGGTGATGGTAGGAAAATGTTCGTGACGCCAGTGCCAATTAAACGGTGGCACGCCGTTTGCTGATAGCAGGAATAACTGAGGAACACCGTGATGTTAAAACAAAACTCCAACTTTAGTAGTTTCCATATAGAGACATTAACGGAAGCACAGTTCCTTTGCATACAGTTGATTTTTCAATACGGTCGATGCAGGCAATACAGATTAAGCAAGGTGACTTCAGAGTGTGAAACACAGGACTTGCAGTACAGGAGCTTGCACTCTATTCCTGACTGATCCTGGGACATAGAAAATCTTCTCCAAGGCCCAATACCTTAACTCTGGCGTATATCCTTGGTTCTCTCTTTATAAAGTACCTCCTCTGTTATCTTGAGTACCTCTTGCTTTTCTGCGCTTTGCCTCTGTCTCCCTCTCAGCTTCCTCAGGCTCTTTAACTGAGGTATTCCTGTTTCGGCATATGGGAATTCAGGAGGGGAACCTTCTCCTTGAATCTGGAACCCGGTTACAGGGACTGCAAAACCCTCTCCTGGACCGCAGGCTTCAGGCCTGGACTTGTCTCTGACATGGTCTAGTCTCCAACCACAACTCTAGACTCAACTTTAGACTCAACTTTAGACTCAACTTCCCTTCCTTTCCCTGTCTGGGCCTTATATAAACTAGGGCTCCCTAGCTCCCTCTAGTGACTAAGAGCTGGAATGACACCCCTAGCAGGCCTGTACATGCAAGTTTCACAGTAACAGGGAAATACATAGCATTACATTACATGACAATTTATAAAGATGACATATACCAACTTCCCCATAATTAAGGAGGAACGACAGCACACCAAGTGACACTTTTGTAGTGACGGGAATTACAGTCCCCGTACACTACATATATCCTTTTTAGTGGTGGAAGGGGTGCATGGGAATACAGTGTATTCAATACACCATAAAATTCACATTTAGAGTGCCTTTATGTTCAGCCGCTTTCCTCTGGTGGAGTAGAGAAGTCAGGGGCAATCTAGGCCTTGTTCATTTTTATAAGAGTCAACAAGTCAGCATTTTTAGTTGACAGGCGGATGCGGTTATCAGTTATTATGTCCCCAGCAGCACTAATTACACGTTCTAACAAAACGCTAGTGGCGGGGCAGGCCAGCTCCTCCAAGGCATAGAGCGCCAATTTGTAGTAAGGCAGTTGTAAGGCACACAGGGATCACTGCTACGTACTCCTTCACCATCTTTACAAAATGTTTCCCTCCTTGTGAAAATAGGCTGTGCATCAGGTTGAGGGTGCTGGCGGGGTGTCATAAAACTGTCCCAGGCTTTGGAGAGTGTTGCCCTGCCTCTGTTGGAACTGCTGTGTGTTCCCCTTGTCTCCCCTCCTCGGATGACCAAGGAACTACGTACTCTTCAGCCAGCATTGTCAGCTTGAAATTTTTTAAGCTATTTTTCCACAAGGACCTTCTGGTAGTGCAACATTTTGCTCATCCTCTCCACCACAGGAATAAGAGATGAAAAGTTATCTTTGTAGCGGGGGTAGAGAAGGGGGAACAACCAGTAATCGTTGTTGGCCAAAATGCGTACAATGCAAGGGTCACGGGAAAGGCAGCCTAACAAAGTAATCCATGTGTGCCAGAGTCCCAACAGACAAGACTTCGCTGTCCTCATCAGGAGGATGACTCTCAATCTCCTCATCCTCTTCCTCCTCTTCTACCCATCCACGCTGAACAGATGGAATAAAACTTCCATGGGTACTACCCCCGTAGCGGAGGCAACCATCTCCTGATCCTCCTGCTCATCATCCAATTCACGCTGAGGGTGGTCTGGCTATCACCCTGTGTACTTTCTTCCCCAATTTCCACCTCTTCCACATGCAAAGCGTCTGCCTTAATTGTGAGCAGTGAGCGTTTAAGTAGTGTCTAGAAGTGGGATTGTTACGCTGATAATAGCGTTATCGCAGCTCACCATCTGTGTTGATTCCTCAAAGTTTCTTAAAACCTCACAGAGGTCAGACATCAATGCCCACTCGTCGCTTGTACATAGCTGAAGCTGACTGGAAAGACGATGACCATGTTGCAGCTGGTATTCCACTACTGCCCTCTGCCTCTGGTGCTCACAAAGCCTGGCCAACATGTGGAACGTGGAGTTCCAGCGTGTGCTCACGTCGCACAACAGTCGGTGAGCTGGCAATTGTAAGCGCTGCAGCAGCGTTGCCAGACCGGCGGAAGCTGACGATGACTTGCGGAAATGGGCACAAACGCGGTGCACCTTCACCAGTAGCTCAGGCAAATTGGGGTAGGTTTTGAGAAATCGCTGAACCACTAGGTTGAACACGTGTGCTAGGCATGGTATGTTGGCGAGCTTGCTGAGCTTCAAAGCCGCCACCAAGTTACTGCCATTATCAGACACAACCACACCTGGTTCTAGGTTGAGTGGCGAGAGCCACAGCTCAGTCTGGTCCCTTATCCCCTGCAACAACTCTGCGGTGGTGTGCTGTTTGTCACCTAAGCAGAACAGTTTTAGCATGGCCTGTTGCTGCTTCCCCACTGCAGTGCTACACTGCTTCCAGCTAGTGACTGATGTCTGACTGTTGCTGGAAGATGGTGGAAGTGGAGGAGGAGGAGGAGGAACCATTAATGTAGGTGGGGGGCAGAAACCCTGATCAAAGTAGGGCCCGCAGTAGCACCTGTGCCATCCCAGGGTACGACTCGCTCCTGACCTCCACAACGTTCACCCAGTGTACCGTCAGGGAAATGTAGCGTCCCTGGCCAAAAACACTTGTCCATGTGTCAGTCATTAAGTGGACCTTCCCAATAACTGCATTGGTCAGGTCACGGGTGATGTTACGGGACACATGCTGGTGTAAGGCTGGGACTGCACAACGTGAAAAATATTGGTGGATGGGGACAGAGTACCGCAGGACAGCCGCCGCCATCAGGCTGCGGAAAGCCTCAGTGTCCACAAGCCTAAATGGCAACATTTCCAGGGCCAGCAATGAGCACATTTTGTGCTATGGTCTGTGGGTGGGTGGCTGGGTATTTGCGCTTTCGTTCAAAGGCCTAGGGTATAGACATATGTACACTGCACTGGGACCCAGAAGTGGAAGTGCTTGCGGGCCTGTTTGGTGTGACCCGCCTTCTCCCTTTTGCCACCCCACTGCCTTTTCCAGCCTGTTGCGGTGCTGCGGATCCCTTCCCCTCTGTACTGCTGTCTTCACTCAGCTTGCCACCTTCCCAGGTTGGGTCAGTGACTTCATTGTCCAACACCTCCTCTTCCACTCTGGTCATCCTCCTGACTTTTTGACCTAACAACAACCTCAGTTATTGACAACTGTGTTCTCATCCTCATCATGAAACTCTTGAGACAATAATTGCCGTTGACTTATTGGCAACCGGGTCTCATCATCATCATCCACATTGTGAAACACTAATTGCCGTTCCCCACTGTCATCTTCTTCTGACTGCTCCAGAGTTTGGGAATCAGGGCACAAGATCTCCTCATGTCCCTCTTCAAGCAGGCTTGGCAAGAGGCTCAAATCAAGGAATGGCAATGAAAACAGCTCCTAGGAATATCTGAGTGTGGGATCACTTGTTTGCCAAGACTCTCCATGGTGGGTAAAAGGAGTATCAGGGTGAGGATTCTGTTGACCAGACTCTTGGCTACTGAGACTGGACTTTGTGGAAGACAGGGTGGTGCTTAACCGACTGGAAGCATTATCTGCTGCAATCCAACCTACCACCTGGTCACACTGGTCTGACTTCTGCAAACTGGGACATAAAGCTAGGTTTTCTAGATAAGTGTGTTTCTTGTGCTCTGGCAGCAGGCACAGTTTCACCGCACCCAAGGCCACAACCTCTGCGTGCACCATCAGCAGCATGGCCACTTCCCCGTCCCTTACTGCTCGCCTTGCGCATATTAAATGGTATATATGCTTGCAAGTATGTCACACGTACATTAGCACAGGATTTGTAAGTATATGCTCAAAAAAAATACACAGAATGCCACAGATATTTTAAGGATGCGCACACGTTAAACAGGAGGTATAGCACAAGTAATGTTGCTGTCACCACCTCCTAATAAAAAATTACACTGAATGAATGTCACTGGTATTTAGGATACGCACACGTTAAACAGGAGGTATAGCGCAAGTAATGTCGCTGTCACCAGTGGCTAATAAACAATTTCACAGAATTAATGTCACTGATATTTCGGATGGGCAAACGTTATACAGGAGATGTAGCGCAGGTAATGTCGCTGCCACCAGCAGCAAAAAAATTTGACTGATATTTCGCATACGCAAACGTTATACAGGAGATGTAGCGCAGGTAATGTAACTGTCCGCTGTGGACACCGTCTACGGAAAAAGTACACTGGATGTCACAGATATTTTTAGGCTGCGCACACGTTAGACAGGAGATGTAGCGCAGATAATATTGCTGTCACCAGCGGCGAAAAAAGTTACACTGAATGTCACTGATATTTCGGATGCGCTAACGTTATACTGGAGATGTAGCGCAGATAATGTCACTGCTAGCAGCAGGAAAAAAATTGGACTGATTGTCACTGATATTTCGGATACGCAAACGTTATACAGGAGATGTAGCTCAGGTAATGTAACTGTCTGCAGCAAACACCGTCTATGAAAAAAGTACACTGGATGTCATAGATATTTTTAGGCTGTGCACACGTTAGACAGGAGATGTAGCGCAGATTATGTTGCTGTCTGCAGCGGCCAAACAATTGCAAGCTATTTAGCGCAGGTTGCGCTAAAAATATATATTGCTGTCAGATACAACTATAGTCCTTAAAAGGACTTTTGGGTCTATAACAAGTATAAAAAGTAAAATATTGCTATTTCAATCCCTACACTATCTCTCTATTCTGCTCTCCAGCTCTCCCTGACTAAAACTGAGCCGAACACGTGTCATCGGGTGCTATATAGCACCCGATGACACGTTCCGGCCAGCCAAACACTGTAATGCCAGCAGTCAACATGGCTACGGCATTACAGTGAATGGCAGTACTTACTCATATGTTTCTTGGGTGTGGCCAAACACCGCGATGTGCCGAGCATGCTCGCCCAACACTAGGCTGCAACACTTTGGCCTAAAAAAAGGCTGCAGTACTCGCCAGTGACATCACGTTCTGTCACATGTTCTATGTGCAAATCAGCCCCATTCAAGTCAATTGCCCTGGGCTACAATACCAAACGCAATCATTATACAATGTATGGAACTGTGCTTCGTAAGCTGGGAGGAGTCTGCAGTCCTCTTCTCACCAGAGTGCTGCAACCTCTTCAAACAGGTGATTATTGAAAGTGTCAGGAATCGGACCCCCATTATCCTGAGGATAGGTCATCAATATTGTACTTCTGGAAAACCCCTTTAAAAGTCCATTTAAGTTTGTTGCATCTTGTTATGGTCAAGTTAAAGTTTCCTACACCCTTATATCAGCATAGACAATTCTCCAAGGAAGAGCTGTAGTCGGTCCTTTACTCACAGAATTATAAATTGTCATCACTGTCATATATCAATGGTTTATTGGTTGAAAAAGGGTATGGTACTATTCATTTGGACCAATTAACCAAAAAGAAGAAAACTGGCTATGCCCATACAAATTTTTACCCGAAAGCCAAACAGACTTCAGTCATCTTCCATTCACATTGGGGCTGATAGAAATAACCGAGCCAGCACTAGACGTAAATAGAGCAGTGGCCACACTTGTGCGGTGAGCTTTACACTAATTTCTAATGGACTTCTGAAAATAGCCAAGCGCCACTCCCATAGAAATGAAAGGAGGGCAGTTGCACATGCTCAATCCATTTTCCTTCATTTTTCATGCTACGTTTTTGAGATAGCTGCTGGTAACAAAGATTTGACCCACAACTATCAGACATTGGTGACATATTCTAGCGATATGCCACAAATGCTTGAGATAACACAAATAGGGTTGAGCGAACCCGAACTGTAAAGTTCGGGTTCGTACCGAACTTTAGGATTTTTGGACCCCGGACCTGAACCCGAACATTTCAGTAAAAGTTTAGGTTCGGTGTTCGGCGATTTATTGGCCCTTTTTGAAAGGCTGCAGAGCAGCCGATCAACAAGCCTTTAACTCTGTGCCCTTAGAAGCCATCACAGCCATGCCTACTAATGGCATGGCTGTGATTGGCCAGTGCAGCATGTGACCCAGCCTCTATGTAAGCTGGAGTCATGTAGCGCTGCATGTCACTCTGCTGTGCTTACTGTAGGGATAGGATGCTGCTGCTGTGAGGGAGAGAATAGGAAATAATCTTTAATCTGAAGTGCTTGTTAACGCAGCGATCTACATAGATTTAATTATGTACGTGCAGTGCACAATCTTTTTACCCTGCCCTGAACCCTGTGACAGAGAAAAATAACTTTTATCCGTCTGTTAGTTAGGTGGGCGGCGGCGGCCATTTTATGCAAGCTCAGTGCACCAGCACAGCATATGTGCTTTTGTGACATTCAAATCTAAGCTTGAAATACTGCAATAATAATCTGGGTTTAAAAAAAACACCAATTTTTGGCAATATCCTACATCTGATGCCTTTGCAGCATTTGTCAGTGTGCAATAAATACAGCAATAATTTTCTGGGTTTTAAATAAAACACCCTTTTTGGGCAAAATACTCAATTTTACAGCCCTTGCTGCATCTGTACGTGTGAAATTCAAGCCTTATATAGTGCTGTCATATTCTGTTATTAAAAAACCACCCTTTTCGGCCAAAGTACTTAATATTGCACTATTTGCTCCATCTGTTATTTTTAAAACAAGCTTGAAATACTTCAATAATTTTCTGGGTTTTAAAAAACACCCATTTTTTGCAATACCCTCCATCTGGGGCCTCTGCCGCATTAGTCAGTGTGCAATTAAGTTAGAAATACAGCTATAATTTTCTGGGTTTTAAAAAACACCCATTTAGGGCAAAATACTTAATTTGTGGCCTTGTCTGCATCTGTCATTGTGAGATACACCATTTACATACTGCTGTGCTATTCTGGTATTAAAAAAACACCCATTTTGGGCAAAAATCATAATTTTGCAGCCTTGTCTGCATCTGTACGTGTGAGATACACCCTTTACATACTGTTGTTCTGTTCTGTTATTAAAAAAAAACACCCATTTTGGGCAAGATCCTAAATTTGAGAAATATGAGGAGAGCGTAAAATAAGGGACGTGGACCGGGTCGTGGTGCTGCTGGTGGAGCTCCTGTTGCAGGGAGAGAACATGGTCAATCTGTGCCAGCTACGCGCACAAGTGAAACAGCTTCCTCAGGTGCAAGTAGGCGACAGAACCTTCAGCGGTATTTGGTTGGGCCTAATGCGTCTCTACGAATGGTGAGGCCAGAACAAGTACAGGCGATAGTAGATTGGGTTGCTGACAGTGCCTCCAGTTCTTTACATTGTCTCCCACCCAGTCTCCTGCTGAAAGATTAGAGTTGAAACCTGCAGCCGATGTCCATCAGTCTTTCCTCTCCCCCCATTGCTAATCAGCCAAGCAGTAAGAGCCCCAAATCATGCAGCAGTCTCTTCTGCTTTTTGATGACTCTGCTAGCAGGGTTTCCCAGGGCCATCCACCTAGCCCTGCCCCATAAGTGGAAGAGATTGAGTGGACCGATGGCCAACCACTTATGTTACAAGATGAGTACATGCGAGGACCATCGCAGCATGTCTCGGATGATGACGAAACACAGGTTCCAACAGCTGTGGCTTTCGAAAGTGTGCCGACTGACAAGGAGGGCAGGGGTGAAGACTGAGTGGAAGATGATGTGGAGGGTGATGAGGTCCTCGACCCCACATGGAATCAAGGTCATGCGAGTGACCTGTGTAGTTCGGAGGAAGAGGCGGTGGTCACACAGAGCCACCAGCACAGCAGAAGAGGGAGCAGGGTGCAAAAGTGGAGCGGCCGTCCCCTAGACAGTACGCCTGCTACTGCCCACCGCAGCAAGGGAACGAGCACACCAAAGCCAGCTCCAAGGAGTTCTCTGGCGTGGCAGTTCTTCAGACAATTTGCTGACAACAAAACACGAGTGATTTGCATGCTGTGCAATCAGAGCCTGAAGCGAGGCATAAACGTTCTCAACCTGAGCACAACCTGCATGACAAGGCATCTAAGTGCAAATCACGAGCTGCAGTGGAGTAGACACCTTAAAAACCAAGAAAGGTCTCTGGCTCCTCCTGCTTCCTCTTCTGCTGCTGTCACGGCCTCTTCATCCACCTCTGGAGTGACAGTGCCACCTGCCACCCTGCAAACAGAAGATCTGCCAGCAACACCACCACCTGGGTCACCAAGCATCTCCACAATGTCCCACGGAAGCTTTCGGCTCTACTTCTCCCAAACATTGGAGCGGAAGAGGAAGTAGCCTCCTACCCACCCGCGATCCCTGGCCCACAATGCCAGCATTTCAAAATTACTGTCCTTTGAAATGCTGTCATTCTGTCTGGTGGAGGCGGAGAGTTTTAAAAGCCTTATGGCCTTAGCTGTCCCACAGTACGTCGTGCCCAGCCGCCACAACTTTTCCAGGTGTGCCATCCCTTCCCTGCACAACTAAGTTAGGGATAAAATCAGGTGTGCACTGTGCAACCCCATCTGTGACAAGGTCCACCTAACTACGGATAAGTGGACCAGTAAGCACGGTCAGGGACGTTATATCTCCATAAGAGCACACTGGGTAAATGCAGTGGCGGCTGGGCCTGAGGCGTATAGCAGTTTGGCGCATGTCCTTCCACCACCGAGGATTGCAGGGCACTTCAGTTTGCCTCCTGTTGCTTCCTCCTCCTACTCTGCTTTCTCATCCTCTACCGGCTCCTCATCCGGTCAGCGTAACACCTTCAACACCAACTTCAGCACAGCCAGGGGTAAACAACAGCAGGCAGTTTTAAAACTTATCTGTTTGGGGGACAAACCCCACACCACGCAGGGGCTGTGGACGGGTCTTGTAACAACAGACCGATGAGTGGTTGGTGCCAGTGAGCCTCAAGCCCGGCCTGGTGTTGTGAGATAATGGGCGAAATCTCGTAGCAGCTCTGGGACTAGCCAGTTTGACGCACATCCCTTGCCTGGTGCATGTGCTGAATTTCGTGGTGCATAGGTTCCTTATAACTTACCCCGATATGTCAGAGCTGCTGCATAAAGTGTGAGCCGTCTTGGCGCGCTTTCGGCGTTCTCACCCTGCTGCTGCTTGCCTGTCAGCGCTGCAGCGTAACTTCGGCCTTCCTGCTCACCACCTCATATGTGACGTGCCCATAAGGTGGAAATCCTTCTTGCACATGCTGGCCAGACTGTGCGAGCAGCAGCAGGCCATAGTAGAGTTTCAGCTGCAGCACGCACGGGTGAGTCGCTCTGCGGAACAGCACCACTTCACCACCAATGACTGGGCCTCCATGCGAGACCTGTTTTCCTTGTTTTGAGTACTCCACCAACATGGCCAGTGCCGATAACGCTGTTCTCAGCGTTACTATCCCACTTCTATGCCTCCTTGAAAAAACGCTGCTGGTGATGATGGAAGAGGATATGGCACAGGAGGAGGAGGAGGAAGAGGGATAATTTCATCGGGTGTCCGGCCAGTTATTCACAATTGGCTCCGAGGGTGGGTTCCTGCACCCACAAAACGCCAGGTACACAATTGTCCAGCTAGGGCACAGTTCTGGAGGATGAAGAGGTAAAGGATGAGGAGGAGGAGATGGAGGAAGAGGAAACGTGTTCACAGCAGGGTGGCACCAAAAGCAGCTCATAGCCATTACTGGTGCATGGCTGGGGGATACAGAGGACACAGACGATACACCTCCCACAGAGGTCAGCTTTTCGTTGTCTCTGGGCAGCCTGGCACACATGAGCGATGACATGCTGCAGTGTCTCCGCAACGACCGCCGAGTTGCCCACATTCTAACTTGTGCTGATTACTGGGTGGCCACGCTACTGGATCCCCGTTACAAGGACAACGTACCGTCCTTAATTCCGTCACTGGAGCGTGATCGTAAGATGCGCACGTACAAGCGCACGCTGGTAGACACGCTGCTGGTGGCATTCCCACCTGACAGCGGGGGCACAGTGGAAGCACAAGGCGAAGGCAGAGGACGAGGTCACCAACGCAGCTGGGGCACCGCCAGCACCTCAGAAGGAAGGGTTAGCATGGGCAAAATGTGGAAAAGCTTTGTCAGCACGCCACAACAACCAGCACCACCAGCTGATATGGAACGTCTTATCAGGAGGCAGCATTTCACCAACATCATGGAGCAGTATGCGTGCACACGCCTACACGTACTAAATGACGGGTCTGCCCCCTTCAACTTGTGGGTCTCCAAATTGGGCACATGGCCTGAGCTTGCCCTTTACGCCTTGGAGCTGCTGGTCTGCCCTGCAGCCAGTGAATTGTCTGAACGTGTGTTTAGCACGGCAGGGGCGTTATCACAGACAAGCGCAGCCACCTGTCCAATATGGACGAGCTCACTTTCATTAAAATGAGCCAGGCATGGATCCCACAGGACTTGTCTGTATCTTGTGCAGAATAGACATGTATACCGGCCTTAACCAGTCATTGTTATACTACAGCGCAATTGCTGATTCTTGTATTTTTGATATTTCACACTATTTTGGAGTGTATCCTAATAAAAATAAAATAAAATAATTAAAACCAAAAACCAGTGTTGGCAACCTCGTCTTCCTCCACCGCCGCTTCCACCTACACCGCTACGTCCACCACCTCCTCAAACTCCTACTCCATATGGACCTCCACCTCATAAATCAAGTTTATTTTTTTTTTATTTGTACGTATTTTATTTTATGCAATTTCACTAATTTGTCTGTTACATTTTAGTGTGAAATTCACCAATTTTTGGGTGTGATATAACACTGCTATATCTAGTAGACAGGTAACATTTCATTAATTTGTCTGTTACATATTCAGTTGAAATTCACCAATTTTTGGGTGCGATATACCCCTGCTCTACTTAGTAAACAGGCAACATTTCACTAATTTGTCTGTTACATATTCGGGTGTAATTCACCAATTTTTGGGTGTGATATTCCACTGCTATACCTAGGTAAAAAAAAAATCATTAATTTTTCTGTTAGAATCTTGGGTGACATTATACCATTTTTGCTGTGAATAAACCCCTGCTCTGTATTAGTGACAGGGACCGAAATTTTTTAAAATCTGTTCCATTGGTGGGTGACAATAACCCATTTCTGGCAATGAAAAACCCCTGCTCTGCATAAGTGACAGGGAATTAAATTTGTAAAATTCATCTTTAATTGGCCCTTTCATTCGATCCTTCTGCTCTAATAATTTGTCCCACATTTCAGCTCGATCACATTGCAGCCATTGACCTCCCTTGGTAGTGGTCTCCCTTTCTCACGCTCCCTCTCCGGCGTGGAACCCTGATTTGCCGATAACCGTGATCAACATGGTAGGCTCAGAAAAGAAAGTTGATAGATAAGATATCCAAATTGATCGTGGATGTCACGGGGACGTGCGATCAGGCAGAAGTTATCTAGAGTCAACAAATCGGCAGAAGGGTCTCTTCTGTCTAACGTTTCCAAATCCAAAATACCCCAGAAAAATTCCCTATAATTTTTTATTAATCATTCCAATAACAGGGCATCTTAAGAGTCCTGTATTGTTGTTTATTGTCACTACCTCCTCGAGTCGGGAGTGGGTAATTGCCGCACGCCCCTTCCTTTCCTTCAATTCTTCAGTTTTAATAGCTTCTCCCACATTTCCGCTCGATCACAATTAAATTTCATCCATTGATCTCCCTTGGATGTGGTCTCTCTTTCTCGCGCTCCCTCTCCGGCGTGGAACCCTTATTCGCGCTAACCGTGATCAACATGGTAGGCGCAGAAAAGAACATCGAAAGTTGATAGAGCAGATATCAAATTGGATCGTGAACATCACGGGGACGTGTGACATGGTGGGGCAGTATGTTTGCACACGCCTACACGAACTGACTGATGGTTCTGCCCCGTGCAACTTCAGGGGTCTCCAAATTGGGCACTTGGCCTGAGCTTGCCCTTTACGCCTTGGAGGTGCTGGCCTTCTCTGCAGCCAGTGTATTGTCTAAACGTGTATTTAGCACGACTGGAGGGGGTTATCACAGGTTATTTTTCCCAATGCTTTGCGGTGTACCCTAATTTAAAAAAATTAAAATAAATTAAAAATCAAAAAGCAGTGTATGCTACCTTCTCCTCCTCCACTGCCGCTTCCACCTACACCGCCACATCCACCGCCTCCTCAACCTCCTACTCCATATGGACCTCATCCTCCTAGATCAAGATTATTATTTTTTTATTTTTATGTATTTTATGTTATTTAAAATCACTTCCCTATCCACATTTGTTTGCAGAGCACTTGCCATCCTCTTAACCAAATTTTGATGTCATTTGCAGCCCTCTAGCCCTTTACATGGCATTTTTACAGCAATTTTAGTGCCCAAAAGTTCGGGTCCCCATTGACTTCAATGGGGTTCGGGGTCAAGTTCGGGTCCCGTGTCCTTTTTTGTGAAGTTCGGCTGAACCCGTCGAACCCGAACATCCAGGTGTCCGCTCAACTCTAAAGACAACTCATTTAATTGTTATTTAGTCCTTTAGGTACAAAAACATCAAGAAAATAACAAATTGTTTTATCTTTAATAGTTAGGGTCAACATACATGTCTTCAACAGGGACACAGTGATGCTTGAAAGTCTGCGAACCCTTCAGTATTGCTAGTTCTGGATAATTTTTTATTTATTATTTATTTTTTAAATGCTTTATTTGAAAAACTCAAATTACATTAAATAGAAAAAACATTGCTTTCCTCCATACATAGCAAATTAATTATAATGTTAAAACGAGGTCACAAGGTGAACTAGATATTCCTTCTTAAGTTATATACATCCTGTACTACCGTTCTAAATGCATTTAAACAATATAGTTGTCCCACAAATTCTATTTCATGTTGTAATTCCCTTTCTCTACTTTATATCGCTCCCCCCTCTCTTTTTTCCATACTTTCCCCCCTCCCCCTCTTGCATCCCCCCTCTCTCCAAATATAGGGAGAGGAGGAAAACTAACACACAAAAAAAAATAAAAGAAGAGTGAAAAAAAAACCTGTATAAATTTGACCTAAAACTACATCATAATTTTACCCAAGTCCTAAAAGAACAGTAGATTACGATAAACCACATCAAACAAATGAATTGTTTATTTGCAGTTATTGCTGCACAAGGGAGTGACACCAGATCCTGAAAGCAAAGGTTCACATACTTTTGCCACTCATGAACGTGATATTGGATCATTTTCCTCAATAAATAAATATCCAACTCTAATATTTTTGTCTCATTTGGTTATTTATATCTACTTTTAGGTCAAATTTATACAGAAATATTACAAATTCTGAAGGGTTCACAAACTTCCAAGCACCACTTGGGGTTAGTTAATTTTATCGAGTGTTAGATTGATGCTCATTGATGTGTTCACATAAAGACTTAGGGGGTTACTAACAGAAATAAGTCTATATTAGGTGTATTGCTGGCGCAGATTGAGGCACAAAGGTTCTTAGCTTCGCAATCTGCAACTTTTCACCGCTCATGCCAGGTGGCAGGCCCATCTCATTCATCATTATCTACACCTGTTTTATCCTATGGATAGGTCATCAGTATCTGATCGTTGGGGGTCTGACGCCCAAGACCCTTGCAGATCAGCGGTTTGAAAAGTCACTGTTGCTCACAGTAGAGCCGCAGCCTTATCTCTGCTCACCAAGCACAGCGCCATCCCTTTGATAGTGGCTGTGCTTGGTACCACAGCTCAGCCCTATTCACTTCAATGGGCCTGAGCTGCATCTAGGCCATGTGATGGATGAACAGCCCTTTCAAACAGCTAATGACCTGCACAGCCGCAGTCAGCGCTGACCACAGCACGTGCGATGTTCGTGCAGGGAGGAAGCAGCCATTGGGTCTCTGCGCTGCTGTGACGGGGACCCGATGGCATGGAAGGCAGCACAATGCCTTCCTTAGGCATCATGGCTGCCTTCCGGGAGAGCCTGTGATAGGTTTTCAGTAGTAAAATCTCAGAAAATACCTTTAACCCCTTCATGCCCAGCGGCATACATGTACGGCACGCTGATCAGGCGGGTGCAGGAGATGCGCCCGCCCGATCAGCGAAAAGGGTTCGGCAGTCACTGATAGCCAGACCCCTGCTGTATGTGCCGGCATCAGTGAAATCACCGATGCTGGCACATTAACCCCTGCACAGCTGCAGTCAGCGCTGACCACGGCACGTGCGATGTCCGTGCAGGGAGGAAGCAGCCATCGGGTCCCCGTGCTGCTGTGACGGGGACCCTATGGCATGGAAGGCAGCACAATGCCTTCCTTAGGCATCATGGCTGCCGTCCGGGAGAGCCTGTGAGATCAAGCCCCCTGAATCTCACAGGCAGGAAGGCTATAAGTGTATTACAGTGTGTAATACACTTACAGCCAATGCATGACAATACAGAAGTATTGTCATGCATTGTAAAGGTCATCAGTCACCCAAAAGTTGAAGTCCCAGAGTGGGACAAAAAAGTCAAGTGAAGAAAAAAGTAAAAAAAATAAATTTTTACAAAAAAATTCAGTTTCAAGAGAAAAAAAAGCGTCCTTTTCCCAAAAAAAGAAAAAAAAATTGAATCGCCGCATCCGTAACAGCCTACTCTAAAAAAAATACCACATGACCTAACCCCTTAGATGAACACCGTAAAAAAAGATAAAATAAAAACGGTGCAAAAAAAGCTATTTTTTTGTCATCTTACATCGCTAAAAGTGCAACACCAAGCGATCAAAAAGGCGTATGCCCCCCAACATAGTGCCAATAAAACCGTCATCTCTGCTCACAAAAATTATACCCTACCTAAGACAATCGCCCAAAAACTGAAAAAACTATAACTCTCAGAATATGGGGACACTAAAAACATGATTTTTTTTTGTTTCAAAAATGATATTATTGTGTAAAACTTAAATAAATAAAAAAAAAGTAGACTAGGTATTGCCGCGTCCATAACAACCTGCTATATAAAAATACCACATGACCTTAGGTGAACACCGTAAAAAAAAAAAAAAAAAAGAAAAACCGTGCCAAAAAAGCCTTTTTTTTTTCACCTTACGTCACAAAAAGTGTAATAGCAAGCGATCAAAAACTTATATGCACCCCAAAATAGTGCCAATAAAACCGTCATCTCTTCCCGCAAAAATGATATCCTACCTAAGACAATAGCCCAAAAACTGGCTCTCAGAATATGGAAACACTAAAACACAATTTATTTTTTTGTTTCACAAAGGATATTATTGTGTAACACTTAAATAAATAAAAAAAAGTAGACATATACAAAAGTAGGCAAGGAACCACGTTGAAATCAACTTCAGTGTTTTGTTCACACTTAGCAAAAACATCACAGTCTTGGTGCTTGTTCACACACAGCAAAATATAACAATGGTCACCTGGAATCCTTGGTGCCAGTTCACACCCGGCTATATGCTCAGCCCCAGACAAGTTCACTGGCAGGCTTTCAGGCGGCCTGCACACCTGAAGTACGGATACCGGCTCACTGTTTCTGCGGTTGGAATGTATCCGCGTGCATACCTGTTTGTAGTCCTCAGCACAGAGTACTTCACAGCTTTTCTGTCAGATGGAGGATAATCCACACCACCTGATAAAGCTGACTTCTTTTTATAAGCCTCCCAAGACCTGGCATGGAACATGGGGAGTAGCCACCGACCCAGCACTTTGGCTACTCCCAGTAAGAGCCGTCCCGGATCGGCTTTACAGCCATACTAAACAGCTGAAGTGATAGACTGCAAAGCAAATAATGACACTTCAGAAAAAAAAGGCTCTTACCTCACCAAGGCTAGAAACCTCAGTGACACGTACCGACCATCAATGATGGCCCCTTGTTCCTTCCTACAGTACATACATTTTCTTTTTTGCAGGATAGAAAAGCGTGCTATGCTACACTAAATATAAACAGTGACAAACTGAGCCAAAAGTATACACTATTGGACTACGTTTGCCCAATTATAATTTATGGGTACATCAAGCCATATGTTTCTATACTTTTTTGTTTCTGTTTACAAACGTACAGCAAAGATGTACGAGATGTGAAAAGTCCCTTAAATTTACAGAAAATAATTCAATTAATATTAGTATTTTTCTTCTTACAGTGGTGATCATCATTTTTATTATCATACTAATAATAACCTGTTTGCAGTTATTCTTAGACAGCCCAATGTTACAGTATCAAATTTTGGCTTCAACTCTGTCAATATTTCCTGGGAAGCAGAAGAAATTGCAGAAAGGGGAGATTTTAGTGTTTGCTATAAGTTATCCTATCGATTTCTGGATAAAGAAAAATGGGTAATGACTGTTTTATTATTATCAGCATTCATTATTATGCATTGATCATTATTAATATTTATATTATTCTTAACATCTTTGCATGGAGAGTTCAGTTATTTTGAAAAGACGTTAGAATCATACAATTGTATGTTATATCTTGCTTTATGATAATGATAATGAACAGGTCACATAACGTGTTATCCTAGCTCTGGGATCAGCAACCACTCCACTCCATCTGCTGTGCAACTATAACTCCCAGCATGTACACTTACACGGCTGTTCTTGTAACTACTATAGAGGTAAAAAGGAGGATTCTGGAAGTTTCAGAACAGCTGGAGTGTCGAAGGTTGCTGATCCCTGTCCAAGGTATTACTGACTTCCTATTAGATCCAGTGTTCCTTATTTAGTGGTTGCAGGGCAGATTTGTATAGGCGGCTACTGTGACACCATAGAAAGAACCCCTATGTTAGTCACCAAACCCCTCAAACCCTGTACCAGTATTTCTCATAGGTTCCCTCATATTTTTTTAAACACAAACATAAGGGCTTCGTGCCCGTGCTGCGGACTGCATATGGCGGTTCCGCAATACATGGGTCACCAGCCATCACGGATGCGGACCCATTCACTTGAAATCCGGAGATGCGGTGCGGAATGGGACGAAAGCACAGAACGGAACCCTATGGAAGCACTATAGATTGCTTCCGTGCGGTTCCGTTCCGTTCTTCCGTTGCACAAAAAGATAGAACTTGTTCTTTTTGTGGAACGGACAGATCGCGGACCCCATTCAAGTGTATGCGGCCTACGGTCGGTGCCCGTGCATTGCGGACCGCAATTTGCGGTCCGCAGCACGGGCAGCACACGTTCGTGTGCAAGAGGCCTAAAGCATACATGAAAATGCTGTGCGTATTTCAGGGGTTAGCAGGCTGTGGACACCTAAAGCTTTAGACGAGGGGTAGGCAATCTCCGACACTCCAGCTGTTGTGAAACTACAACTCCCAGCATGCATACTTTCTCTGCCCTTCTCAGAACTCTCAAATAAATGAATGGAGCATGCTGGGAATTTAATTTTCACAACAGCTGGAGTGCTGAAGGTTACTGAACCCTGAGGGTGAGAGAGATTGACATCTCTTTTTTTTTCTCTTTTGATATGAACCACATAATTTGTCCTCCTGCAATTTCTATTTGTTAGAAAATACATTATTAGGAAAACTGAATATTTAATTTCTTCAGTTATGTAGAGAATAGTGAGTGAAGTGTAAAACTGCCTTCCATATTTATTCATATAAGGCTACATGCACGCGACCGTGCCTTTTTTGCGGTCCGCAAACTGCAGATCCGCAAAAAACGGAAGCTGCCCGTGTGCCTTCTGCAATTTGTGGAACGGGCAGCCCATTGTAGACATGCCTATTCTTGTCCGCAAAATGGACAAGAATAGGACATGCTATATTTGTTTTTGCGGGGCCTCGGAACAGAGCAACGGTTTCGGACAGCACACGGAGTGCTGTCCGCATCTTTTGCGGCCCTATTGAAGTGAATGGGTCTGCACCCAAGCCGCAAAAACTGCGGCTCGGCAGCGGATCCGAAAAACAGTTGTGTGTATGAGGCCTAAAACTAGTTTTTAAATTTAGATAGTGTTTGATGTTAATCATTTCACCATTTTCTTTCTTTCTTTTTTAGCTAGTATTGACAACAAAGTATCACACTCTAAAACTACGCATGCATTCTAGACTGGTGGGGTCAGTATCAAATGCACTTTGTGATTCCCCCGACATAAAATATCAAAGCAAGCCTGCAGAATTTATTTACAATGCCCCACAGGGTAAGTTTAAATTATTTTTTTTACATATGGAATAAAAAGTGTAAAATATGCCTAAGAATGTGCACTGCTCTCCTTTGGTTCATCCAAAGTTCATTACTTTCATGATAATTTAAATTCAAAAATGCAAAAGCAGCATAGCTGTTTAGATGCCATGGGAGAGACCGTTTGGCTGGGTTCACAAGGGCGTTGCGGGAAAATTTGCACTCACGTGAGAAAAATCGCACATGTTTGGTACCCAAACCCGAACTTCTTCACGGAAGTTCGGGCTTGGGATCGGTGTTCTGTAGATTGTATTATTTCCCTTTATAACATGGTTATAAGGGAAAATAATAGCATTCTGAATACAGAATGCATAGTAAACTAGCGCTGGAGGGGTTAAAAAAAAAAATATGTAACTCACCTTAGTCCACTTGATCGCAGCACGGCATCTCCTTCTGTCTCCTTTGCTGAACAGGACCTGTGGTGAGCATTAATTACAGGTAAAGGACCTTTGATGACGTCACTCCGGTCATCACATGATCCATCACCATGGTAAAAGATCATGTGATGGATCATGTGATGACCGGAGTGACGTCATCAAAGGTCCTTGACCTATAATGAATGCTCATCACAGGTCCTGTTCAGTAAAGGAGACAGAAGGAGATGCCGGGCATCGCGATCAAGTGGACTAAGGTGAGTTAAATTATTATTATTATTTTTTTAACCCCTCCAGCGCTGTTTTACTATGCATTCTGTATTCAGAATGCTATTATTTTCCCTTATAACCACGTTATAAGGGGAAATAATAATAATCTGGTCTCCATCCCGATCATCTCCTAGCAACCGTGCGTGAAAATCGCACCGCATCCGCACTTGCTTGCGGATGCTTGCGATTTTCACGCAACCCCATTCATTTCTATGGGGCCTGCGTTACGTGAAAAACGCAGAATATAGAGCATGCTGCGATTTTCACGCAACGCACAAGTGATGCGTGAAAATCATCGCTCATCTGAACATCCCCATTGAAATGAATGGGTCGGGATTCAGTGCGGGTGCAATACGTTCACCTACCGCATTGCACCCGCGCGGAAATCTCGCCCGTGTGAGCGCAGCCTTTAAGGGCTCATGAACACAAATGTATTTTTTTTCTCTGTCAGTTCCATTTTTTTGCAGCCTGTATGCGGAAACATTCACTTTAATGGGACAGGAAAAAAAAATGCCTTTATGTCAGCATGGCCGTTGTGCAAAAAAAAATTAGAACATGTCCTATTATTGTCTGTGTAACAGACAATAATAGGAATATTATATTAGGGGCCAGCTGTTCCGTTCCGCAAAATACAGAATGCACACAGCCGGTATCCATGTTTTGGTGCTGTGCGACAATTTTTATAATGATAGTCTATGGTGTCGCACTGCGACATGCTGCAACAGCAACACAACAGTCGTGAAAAATCCATCCAAAATGGATTTTTCTGTGACTGTCGCATCGCATCGCAGTCGCAGCATGTCACATGTCCCAGTGCAACACTATAGACTATCATTATAAAAATTGTTGCGTGACATTTGAGCGACATCAATGTTGCAATATATTTGTACCCTATGTGACGCGCGACTAATTGTCGTGGGACACATGTCGCCATATAGCTCTGTAAATCAACAGTTACACTTTAAAGGCTCTCACTCACTTTGGCTTTCTTCATACAAAAATAGCATTTTTTGAGTCACAAAAATAGCATTTTTCGAGGCATTTTTCTTGTAAAATTCTTTTTATTAAAGTTTTTTAAAACAAATAAAACAAAAAATACTTTTCCATGATACAGAGAAAATATCAAATATAGGAGTTCAGACTTGATTACAGTCGCATAATAAACTTATATCACCGAAGTGAACAAAAATGATAAGTGAGTTGAATAGTAACATAGAAAAGTCTAACAATAATATAAAGACAAATAACACATCAAAACAATGCAGAAACAGCCCTCAAGACTGAGAGCAATAGTAGGTACTGTTCAACCACTCATCCCATCTATAGTGGTATGTATGAAGTTTGTCCTGGACCCTTGCAATAGTTTGTTCGAATGAACAAGTGTTATTCACAGCCTGCCAGACTTCTTTTATATGGGGAGTGTCCACCGATTTCCAATGTCTCGTTATGACTAGTTTTGCCGCCATAACAATATGTGCGACTATTGACCTGAAATTGTTTGGCAGATCATCGAGTCCCAACAACAACAGAGCCAGCTGGGGAGTTAGGGTAACATGTAGTTTCAATACAGTGTATATGAGAGTTTCCGTAGCCTTCCATAAGGGTTTTATAGCGTCACATTCCCATAGTGTATGCAGGAGCGTCCCTTTATTTTCGAGGCATTTTTGTTGAATTTTCTGACGCTTTTTACAAACAGTATATTGCATAGTTTTTGTACTTTTTTTTGGCAAGCCAAGCATTTTTATACAGTAGACTACTGTATGTACTGTACCACCTTCTAATATCACTTCTTTTGTGCATCTCTATAATAAAAGACACCGCAACAAATGTCAAAAACAATGTTAAAACAGGAGCAGAAAACAATGGATGTCTATGGCAAAGAAAACATCCCCAAAATTTGGTGCATGTAGTTTTAGAGAAGTTATGTGCTCCTAGCCTGAAAAGGAGGGGGGAAGGGGTCATGGCTTACAGTGCTAATATTTTTGCCAAAATTGCACAATTCTGGAGTAAAATTCTATCTAAAACTAAGACAACCAACAGTTGGTATAAAGTTAAACAAAACTTCTTGACCCTACACTAAATTATTATGCAGCCTGAGCCACTGTGATAAATTTAGTGCATGTCGTTTTAAAAATGTGCCATCTATAGGATAAGTAAATTTTTCTCAATCTGTAAAACCAGCATAAAAGCGCTCCAAATACCCTATTAAACATTAAAGATGGCCATCACGGTGAACTTTGCATGTTCGCGATTCGCCGAACATGCGAACAAATAGCGATGTTCGCATGCGCCACATTCTTGTGCATTGCGCCGAACTTTGACCCATGACACATCCATCAGGTGGGACAGGACAGACAATTGAGACGATTTAGCACATGGACACACCCTCACCCTATAACAGAACCTGATCTGGAAGCCATTTTACATTCTGTCTTTTGCCAGTGTAGGGAGAGGTTGCTTTGTGGAGCAGGGACAGACTGTTAGGGACACCAAACGGTAGCTAATAGGGACACAAAAGTCCTTTTAAGGACTGCTATAGGTGTGCTATTGATATGTATGATATATTGAGGGGTGTGATATACTTATAATATACTTTCTAACATAGAAAGTATATTATAGTGAATTTGTATTGTGCCGCAGTTTTGTGCGGTTTTACTGCAATACCGCAGCAATATAGAGGGACAAGCACTATTGGAACAACTATATGCAACGGGTGTGATATACCTGTTGCCTCCCAAAAAACTGATTGAGGGGTGCAATATATCTGCCTCCACAAAATACTGATTGAGGGGTGCTATATACCTGCTTCCACCAAATACTGATTAAGGGGTTTGATATACCTGCTTCCACAAAATAATGATTGAGGCCTGCGATATACCTGCTTCCACAAAATACTGATTGAGGGGTGCGATATACCTGCTTCCACCAAATATTGATTAAGGGGTTCTATATACCTGCTTCCACAAAATACTGATTGAGGGGTGCAATATACCTGCTTCCAGAAAATACTGATTAAGGGGTTTGATAAACCTGCTTCCACAAAATACAGATTGAGGGGTGCGACATACCTGCTTCCACCAAATATTGATTAAGGGGTTCTATATACCTGTTTCCACAAAATACTGATTGAGGGGTGCGATATACCTGCCTTCACAAAATACTGATTAAGGGGCTTGATATACCTGCCTTAACAAAATACTGATTGAGGGGTGCTATATACCTGCCTCCACAAAATACTGATTGAGGGTTGTGATATACCTGCCTTAACAAAATACTGATTGAGGGGTGCTATATACCTGCTTCCACCAAATATTGATTAAGGGGTTCTATATACCTGCTTCCGCAAAATACTGATTAAGGGGTTTGATATTCCTGCTTCCACCAAATACCGATTGAGGGGTGCGATATACCTGCTTCCACTAAATATTGATTAAGGGGTTCTATATACCTGCTTCCGCAAAATATTGATTAAGAGGTTCTATATGCCTGCTTCCACAAAATACAGATTGAGGGGTGCAATATGCCTGCTTCCACAAATACTGCTCTTCTCTAGGGACTTTGGCAAAGGGTAATTTTAAAAATGACCGGCAAAGAAAGAGGTAAGCCTTTCTGCAGGGGTGGTAGGGGTCGGGCAGGTGCACCAGGCCGGAGCCTAAGTGGAAAGTTGGGTAAGGTGCGTGCGGTTACGTTAAAGGACGCAACAGAGTTGGTTGAGTGGCTCACTCAACCTTCCGTTTCTTCAACCTCCTCATCCTCTGTATCTGCACCCTCCTCACTCTCTGCTGTGTGCACCCCCAAAGACACCACCACCACCACTACCATAGCCCCTCCACTCGAGTCAGAGGAATTATTTTTCCATAGATTCCCAGACCTTACTGATGCGCAGCCATTCTTGGCATCGTATGAGGAAGAGAAGGTAGCAACGGGCGCCACCCAGCGGTCTGTCGACAGAACACAGATCAGCCCAAGGAGGGTGGTCCCCACTGTTGCTGCCTTCTCTGTGTGGGCTTTTTTAACATGTCAGCTGCTGACAATAGTGTTGCCATCTGCAGCCTGTGCTGTCAACGCATAAGTCGCGGTAAGCCCAACACTCACATAGGCACGACTGCCTTAAGAAGGCACCTGGCCTCCCATCACTGAGCCCAGTGGGAGCAACACTATCAGAACCCACAAATCCACACTGCCAGCGCTCCCCGTCCTGCCTCTTCTCCTTATCCTCTCTCCTCCCATTTGTCCTCCACTCCACCTTCCGCTGTGCCGTCGTCGCGTTCATCTGGCAGAAGGCAGGCTTCCGTGGCCCAAATGTTCGAGCGTAAAAAGTTGATGATTCCGGATAACCCTCTTGTCCTACTGCTGACCTCTGGCTTCTCGGAACTGCTAGCCCGCCAATCTTCTTCTCCTCCTCCTACTCCATCCTCCGTCTCCTCTTTGGCTGACTCCTCCATTTCCACTGCTACCACCTCTTCCGCTGCACCACCCAAGCTCTCCAGAACCTATTCGACGTGCCAGGTGAGATATATAGCCATGCTGTGCTGCGGCTGTTGGGCCTGGAAGCCAAGAGCCACACCAGTGCACTGCTTTTAGCTCTGCGTTTACAGGCCGATCAGTGGCTAACCCCGCTCAATTTGACAGTTGGTAAAGTGGTGTGCGACAACGGTGCCAATCTGCTGAGCTCGCTGAAACGGGGCAAAATGACACACGTGCAATGCATGGCACACGTCCTGAACTTAGTCATGCAGTGATTCGTTGCCAAATACCCCGGAGTCCTGGACATCTTGCGGCAGGCCATGAAAATCTCTGGCCATTTTAGAAGATCTTACATGGCAATGGCTCACCTTGCTGACGTTCAGCGTCGACACCACCAGCCCGTCAGACGTCTGATTTGTGAAACCCCAACGAGCTGGAACTCCACCTTGCATATGCTTGAAAGGCTGCTCCAGCAGCAATGTGCCATTAATGACTACCTGTACGAAATCTGCAGCAGGACATGTTCTGGGGAGCTTGTTTTTCTTTTTCACCGTGCGACGCTTGCAGACTTCTGCGGCAATTTGATGAGATCACCAAACTGGTCAGACGCAGCCATGGCACCATCAGTGACATCGTACCTTACACATTTTTTCTGGAGCGTGCATTGCGTCGTGTCATTGATCAAGCCGTTGAGGAGCAGGAGCTGGAAGATGAGGAAGTCGCAATGCTGAATGAATTCCCAGGGGGAACTACTCCATCTGAGACAAGTCAGCAGGAGTCTGAAGAGGAGTCAGAGGAGGATGGTGGCTGGGAGGCAGAGGAGGAGCAAGAAGAGCAGGCTTTGAGGGGGACTTTAAATTTTTCGGGGATCCCTGGTGTTGTCCGTGGCTGGGGGGAGGAGACTGAGGACGAGATTCTCCTGGGCGATGAGCAGGAGAAGGGGTGCTCCACCGCTTCCAATTTAGTGCAAATGGGGGCCTTCATGCACCAGTGTTTGAAGAAGGACCCCCGTATAAAAAAAATAAAGGGCAACGACCAGTACTGGGTGGCAACTTACTTAGACCCCCGATGCAAACACAAAATGGCAGACATGTTACCAGCATCACAGAGGGCTGTCAGAATGCAGCATTTCCAGGCCTTGCTGCAAGAAATGCTGTATTCTGCTGTTGCAGGCACTGGCAGAGGAATTTCCACCCACAGAGAAACAGGTGCAGGTGCCAATCCTATCGCGCTGGCAAGAAGAGGGTGGTTTGAAGATGTGTTGGTCACTTCAGATATGAGATTATTCTTGCAGCCAACCCATCGACAGCCACCCTCCGGATCCAGCCTCAGAAAATGCCTAGACCGACAGGTGTCCGACTACATCAGGTTAACTGGCGATGTGGACGCTCTGAGAAGCGAGGAACCCCTTGAATACTGGGTGTGCAGGCTTGACCTGTTGCCAGAGCTGGCACAATTTGCCATCGAGCTCTTGACTTGCCCCTCGTCGAGTGTCCTGTCCGAAAGGACGTTCAGCGCAGCAGGGGGGATCATGACCGATAAGCGCACTCGCCTAACTCACGACAGTGTGCACTACCTCACTTTTCTAAAAATGAATGAGGCATGGATCTCGGAGGAATTCAACACCTGTGACGGCCACGTGTAATTGAATTTCCTCAATCTAGCCCACACATATCCGCCACCACCCAGAACAAAGAATGGTCCTTTTCACTAATCACTTGTTCTTTTCTGTCAGGTGAAGGCATAATTTTTGGGGCCTTTTCTCCACTGACCTACAGTAAAATTGTTATTCAGTGATCGCCTAATGTACCTCCAGCCACAAAATCACTTGTTCTTTTCTGTCAGTTGAATGTCAAATTTTTGGGGCCTGTACTGGCCTATAGTAAAATTGTTATCCAGCAACCGTCTAATATACCTCCAGCCACATAATCACTTGTTCTTTTCTGTCAGGTGAATGCCTAATTTTTGGGGCCTTTACTCCACTGGCCTACAGTAAAATTGTTATCCAGTGACCGTCTAATGTACCTCCAGCAACATCATCACTTGTTCTTTTCTGTCAGGTGAATGCCTAATTTTTGGGGCCTGTACTCCCGTGGCCTAAAATAACATTTTTCTAACCTCGAGCAGGGCACATTTTTGAGAGTTTCCCTTTAAGACGCATAAAAATGGCCCCTGATTAAAATTAATTTTTTGTGGGAATTTTTGCCATTGATCCCCCTCTGGTATGTGACTGTCCATGTTGTGGGACTATTTGTGCACTTCTAGTAAATATTTGGTGGCTGGAAATATGACCTGAAGGTTTTTCAGGTTCACCTGCCATTAAAGTCAATAGGGTCCGCCGCGAACTCACGGTTCGCTAATATTTGATCGCGAACAAGCATTCCCATTCGCGAATCGTCCCGGCCGATGTTCCTCCATCACTATTAAACATATGGAGAGCTGCTGAGCATCTTGAATGTCCTGTAAAACCACATCACTCTCCAAGCAGCCCCTGATGCATATAGCTACTTCCATAAGCATAGCATGGTGAGATATTCACTTTAAAGAAGTTTTCCAGTATACTGTATTAAAATGAAGATAGCTATAGATTCTATGCAGAGTACTTGTGATTGTGAAAAAGTGTTCAGCACTCACACAAGGGGTTGAATTGACAATATTGAATAACAATATAAAAACAACAACAATAAGTCCTAGATCATATACAATATAGGCTACACAATAAAACAATTGAATAACTATATACAGAAGACACAATTGCACACCTTTATGTATTTTCAAGATAACAATATGCAAACTGGGCAATAAACTGTCTGCATCACAGCTTTCATCTCTGAGAGGTCAGTTAGGTAGTCATATCGTACTCTAGTTTATTCTCTGAATAAGTACTGTATGTCCTGATCTCAACCCTATTAAGAGAGTAATCTGTGAGCAATTAAGAACAACAAAGTCAATAAGCTATTAGGTTCCCAACTCACATTCATTCCTATATACAGTAGATCATGTATATTCACAAAGTGATGCATACAATAACTTGTCAGCACATCTCGTGTCTTGCTCACTTCAGCAAACAACATTTATTATGTAGAGGAAGTTGATAAAAGCCACTTGTGATTGTCCATATTGCCTCCTTTTCTGGTTTGATTTGTTTTTCCATCACAATATACACTGCACGTTCCCATGGTTACGACCACCCTGAAATCAATCAGCAGCGGCCGTGCTTGCACACTATAGGAAAAGTACCAGCCTATGTGTGCTCCCACAGTCCCGGCCACCAGAGAGGCCGATGCTTTTCCTACCGTGTGCAGGCACAACCACCGCTGATGGATTGCAGGTGGTCGTAAACATGGAAATGAGTAGTGTATAATGTGACAGAAAAATGAATCGAGGCAATGTGGACAATTACAATATATTAAGTGCCTTGTATTAACTTTTTCTACATGATAAATGCCACTTTCGGAAGTGAAACAACCCCTTTAACTGTGGCTAATTGTTTATAAATGAATATACTCATTACAGTGGTTCCCCCATTAGTTCTGTCAGTCAGTGTCATTGTTAGCTCCATAAACATACATGAATGTAATATCGGCCATACAATGTGGTATACAGTAGGTCCAGTTAGGTTAGGTAGTCATATCGTACTTAGTTTATTCTCAGAATAAGGAATGTATGTCCTGATCACAACCCTATTAGGCTTAGTATTTCTCTCCTCTTTTATAGACTTTCTACAGGAAATACCATGAATTATTACTTTATCAGCGATTGTTTATTATACAGGAGTGGCCTTGTATTACAAAATGCATAACGTAAAGGATTTATACAAACGCTTCGAAATTCCAAACTGTTTACCTCTACCGACAGCTGTAAATCCATTGGAAGTTGATACTTCCCTTTGAATAGCCATTGCTTTGAGTTTGTAAAGTTCTCAGGATATAAAATACATCATCCTATGTTCTGGTATCAGGTGTTGTTTGCATTGAATATATTTCCGCTTCACTCATAAAGATGTGTATTTCTTTTTTTCAGTTTACATCACCAATGTGTCATGTACATTATTCAACATAACCAGTCTGAATTGTTCCTGGACCTTTGGAACAGAAGCCCCTGATGACCTCAACTACTCACTTGCTTTGAGGTATAACATTATATATTTTTTTTTCCTGCCATAAGCAACAAAAAGCACTAACTCTGTACATATTTTTCTCTGCACAGGTTAAACGCTAAATGGTTTTCTTGCCCACACTACTTGAAAGGACAGAAAAATAATGTTGGCTGTTATATGAAAGATGTTTTCTCAGGCTGTACAGACACATCTCTGAATAAGATAAGGATCGGGTTTTTTTGTGGCTCATATAATTTCTCAAAAACATTCAGGCCTGAAGCTGTAGGTGAGATGCACTTGATTCATTTACTTTCCCTAAATACACTACTGGAAAATGAAAAAAGAGCACCTAGAAAACCTAAAGGGGTTATCTAAAACCTATAATGCCCCCCAAAACGCACCTAATACATGGTATACCTAACCTGCTCCCCGGCACCTGCGTTGCTCCTGTGACCCGCATGGCTCCTGCTGCATCTCCCCATCGTGCAGATCAAAACAATGTGAGGCTTATAGATTCCATATACTTTCTATGGATTCGAGCAGGATAAGGCCATGTTCACATGGTGGAAAGATATGTTGGATAAATCCAGTGTTTATTTTGCAGTGGACCTCTCAGCAGAAATCTAAAGCTGACCCTTAGGCCTCCTGCACACAAACATGTGCGCCCCATGGTCATGCTGCGTCCCGCAAAATGCGGGCTGCAATGCATGAACACCGTCCGTGGGGCAGCCGCAGCAGATCGCTGACCCATTCACTTTAACATGTTCTATCTTTTTTCAGAACGGAAGTACGGGACGAAACCCCACGGAAGCACTCTCCGGATTTGCGGACCCATTGAATTGAATGGGTCCACATCCGTGATGCAAAATGCCCACGGAAAGGTGCCCACGTATTGCGGATCCGCAAATGCGGGCCGCAATATGGCAACGGGAAGCACACGTTCGTGTGCAGGAGGGCTTAGACTGGATTCACACGTGACTGATTAGCTAAGGATTTGCCGTTGCGGCTTTTTGTGCGGCATATCTGCAGCGTTGTACAGTACCAGCAGATGAGAATTTCAGAATTCTTCGTGTGCATGCACACATTGGTGCCTTTTTTTTTGCTGCAGATTGGAAGCAGAAATGCTACAGATTTTCTGCTGCAGAATTTTGTGGATTTTGGCATGGAAATAACGTGAACATAGCCTAATATTTAAATGTATCTTCCACCCTCTCCCACCCCACCAAATATTACCTTACTCTAAGCTCCTTTACTGCTATTTTCCCTATGCAACACTGCAAAATGAAACATGAATTCACTGTAATCTCATCTTGATTGTAGAAATACTTACCCCACCAAGAAATATTCAAGTGTTATCTGAAAATGGGAAAATTATTATAAAATGGCTTCCACCCCCAAGTATCGTGATTAGTGGCCTTGAAGAGGGAATGACGTCTACATATGATGATGAGGAAGAGGGTAATTTTCTGTATGAAATAAAATTAATAGAGGACAAGTCAAAGGTAATATTCAGGGTAAGCACATACAACGTATAGCTGACACCCACCGCTGATGCTGCGGGCAGAGGTACCAAGCCATTGCGAGTAGCATGTGGCAGTAGATGACAAAAATTGTCAACCTCATGGGTGTTATTTTATTTTGTATTTCTGTACTGGACGGATCTATCCCTCCATTATAATGGTATGCCATTGTACAGGAACTACCACTCCCCCATGCCTTGCCATAACGGTGCAGTGCAGGGAAAAATAAAAGATCTGAAAACATTTGGCTCAGCAGAATTTCAATAATTATGCCTCATTCACACGCAGTGGCGTACACACAATCCATGGGGCCCGGTGTGAATCTGATCCATGGGGCCCCCTCCTCGTCGCCGCCCCCCAACCCGCCGCTCCCCCCCACAACCTGCCTCCACCCCCCGCCATGCGCGTGCATGTGTATGTAGGTATATACTGTATATATTATATACTGTATATCACTATATACAAGAGGATGATATACGGTATAACATCTTCTTGTATATAGTGATATAGTGGACCACGCTGATGATGTAACCTGGGTATCTCCTGTATATAATTATATATGTACAGCTGGTATAAGTTATACATCTTATATATAGTGATATTGACCATGCTGGTATAACCTGGGTATCTCCTGTAAATAAATATATATGTACAGCTTGTATAAGTTATACATCTTTTTGTATATAGGGATATGGAGCATGCTGGTATAACCTGGGTATCTCCTGTATATAATTATATATGTACAGCTGGTATAAGTTATACATCTTAATATACCAGAAGATGTATAACTTATACCAGGCCAGCTCACATATAATAATATACAGAACATACCAAGGCCAGATAGTAACTAATACCAGCTGGGATGGCTCAGGCTGAGAGCTGCTGAGTCGACCTGCTGAAAGTCAGTGGCAACTGGCAAGGCTGAATGCTGGAGGCTGGCTCGGCTCAGTGTGGGCTCTGGCTGGCTAAATGAGTGCTTTTCCTGGGCCTGGCTCAGGCTGGCAGAAATGTCTGGCAGAGACAGAGAGAGAACGAGGCGAGGTGGGGTGAGTGACTGTAGTATAGAGTCAGACAACTGGGCAAGTGGGCAGTGGCAGACTAGCAGTGGCTCCCACGCTCTTCTGTTTCTAACTTCCTGATGGACCTGCAGCACTGATAACTTTGTGACACCACGTAAGCGCGCAGTGTGATCCGGACATGCTGCCAGGCCCTGTCCCCTACCATTGGTACTAAAAGTGACCATGCCTTAGCCAGACCCGCCGTCCCATCATCCATAACAACAAAAAAGGGGGACTTCTGGCCGTCTGTCCTGGCCTTGCGCCGGACCAGGAGTCTAAAAACCGGACGTCTGGCCTCCCTAAGAGCAGCAGTGGAAGAGAGACTGAGGCCAGCAGCAGCCATTTCAGTTAGATTAGAACCAAAGCTGCAGAGTGGCTGTAATCTGACTAAAATGGCTGCTGCTAGCCTCAGTGAGTCTCTCTGCCACTGCAGAGAGACCTCATATCAGCCAACTCAGCCTCCATCAGACCTCAGATCAGCCCAAAGACCCCCATGAGACCCCCACTCAGCCCCATCAGACCTCACATCAGCCCAAAGACCCCCACTCAGCCCCAATCAGACCTCAGATCAGCCCAAATACCCCCATCACCATCAGACCCCCAGTCAGCCCCCATCATAACTCAGATCATCCCAAAGATCCCCAGTCAGCCCCCATCAGACCTCAGATAAGCCCAAAGACCCCCAGTCAGCCCCAATCAGACCTCAGATCAGCCCAAAGACCCCCATCATCATCAGACCCCCACTCAGTTCCCATCAGACCTCGGATCAGCCCAGAGACCCCCACTCAGCCCCATCAGACCTCAGATCAGACCAAAGACCCCCATCAGACCAGACCCCCAGTCAGCCCCATCAGACCTCAGATCAGCCCAAAGACCCCCATCAGACCCCCACTCAGCCCCCATCAGAATTCAGACCAGCCCAAAGACCCCCACTCAGCCCCCATCAGACCTCAGATCAGACCAAAGACCCCCATCAGACCCCCACTAAGCCCCATCAGACCTCAGATCAGCCCAAAGACCCCCACTCAGCACCCATCAGAATTCAGATCAGCCCAAAGACCCCCAGGTCCCCCAGTCAGCCCCCATCAGACCTCAGATCAGCCCAAAGACCCCCTTCAGAACCCCACTCAATCAGCAGCGGCAGCCCACAGAGTGATCCCCTGACCAGGCCCCAATACTTACCTGTTCTGCGCTGCGGGGCTACTCTTCCTCTTCGGGCCTCCGGCAGAAGTCTCTCTCCTCTCTCTGTCTTCCCAGCTGGCGCTGCACTGTCACCTGACAGCGTGCAGCGTCAGGTCATAGTGCGCGCACTACATCCGGACGGTGTACGCGCTCAGAACAGTGAAGCGCCGGCCGGGGAGGGGAGGGTAAGTATATTAAAGGGGCAGGCGACGGGCCGCGTGGAAGCGAGGAGCACTGGGCGGCGGGCCCCGGGCCCTACCATACAGCACTACTGCAGGGCGGGGCCAGGGGTCCACAGGCAGCCGAGTCCCCTGGAGTGCCGGGCCCGGTCGCAACTGCGACCCCTGTATGTATGCCAGTGTTCACATGTCAGTGTTTTGGTCAGTGATTTCCATCAGTTATTTTGAGCCAAAACCAGGTGTGACACATAACAAGTGCAGATCTTTACCTTAGACCTTATGTTTGTGGAGGCTACAATCCAGGTTTTGGCTCAAAATCACTGATGGCAATCACTGACCAAAACATTGATGTGTTAATAAAGGCATAATGAACATGTACAAAGGGGCAAATCATATTTCACAGCACGGTATCTACGGTGAGATCTTATACATGGATGAATATAAAGAAGGCATTGCTAAAAAGTTTATAATTTTTTCCATATTACAGCAATATTACACTGAAAAAGAAGAACAAATATTTACTGATCTGGTAAAGAACAAAAAATGTTATGTGCAAATAAGGGCTCGGCACAGGCAGGAATTCTGCAAATTATGGGGAGAATGGAGTGTACCAGTATTTATAAGTAAAGGTATGATACATTGTATACAAAAAGTTACCATTTCAAAAGTTTTCAGAATGTCAAAGTAGAGAACATACTAAATTACCACTTATACTGTCCTTCGAAACGGATTACTTGAAACTTGGCATGCATATTCCATAATATGATGTTCACATGTCATTGGATATAAATCTTAGAAAACTACAGAGCAAATCTACCAATAAATGTGAAGATTAGTGTTGGTTGAGCAGCAAAGTGCTCGGGTGCTCAAATAGAACACCTCGAGATGCTCGGGTGCTCTACAGAGCACCCGAGCACAATGGAAGTCAATGGGAGAATTAAACCAGGCACCCCCTGCTTTGAAGAGGGAGGGGTGTCTGGTTCATAGTAAAAGGTCAGAAATTGATGGAAACACCACTGAAATGGTTCTGGAAAAGCATGAGGAGGGTGTCTGGATGCATCTTGGACTCTCAGGTCACTGCTGGGAACAATGTTGTCCGAGTAGTATGCCACTTTTATAGACTGACAATAATATGCACCAAACTGAAGATAAAATAGATTTTCGAGGAAAAATTGTTAGGAAACATTCTGGTGGTGGTAAGGTTGCTAGTGTTCATGCCCCGGCTCATTTTGGTATGGCACAGGTTGCAAACTACTATTCTATTGTCATCCGCACTTTCCTCAAAAAAGCGTCATACTGCGGAACACCTACAAGGTGCAAAGGGTTGCTACTTGGAACAGTCGCGGGCCTGTTTGGTGTGGCCCGCCTTGTGTCCCTTTTGCTACCCCACTGACTCTTCTAGCCTGTTCCGGTGCAGCAAATCCCTCCCCCTCTGTACTGCTGTCCTCGCTCGGCTTGCCACCTTTCCAGGTTGGGTCAGTGACTTCATCGTCCAGCACCTCCTCTTTCACTTCCTCACTCTGGTCATCCTCCTGACTTGCTTACCTAGCAACAACCTCGGGTATTGACAGCTGTGTCTCATCCTCATCATGAACCTCTTGAGACACTAACTGCAGTTGACTTATTGGCAACTGTGTCTCATCATCATCATCCACCTTGTTAAACACTAATTGCCGTTCCCCACCGTCATCTTCTTCTGACTGTGGATGCTCTAGAGTTTGGGAATCAGGGCACAAGATCTCCTCATGTCCCTCTTCAAGCAGTCTTGGCGAGAAGCCCAAATTAAGGAATGGCGATGAAAACATGGAATATCCGAGTGTGGGATTACCTGTTTGCCTAGACTCTCCATGGTGGGTCGAAGGAGTATCAGGGTGAGGATTCTGTTGACCAGACTCTTGGCTACTGAGACTGGACTTTGTGGAAGACAGGGTGGTGCTTAACCGACTGGAAGCATTATCTGTTGCAATCCAGCTGCCCACCTGGTCACACTGGTCCGACTTCAAGAGTGGTGTTCTGCGCCGCCCTGCAAACTGGGAAATGAAGCTAGGTATCGTGGATGAGTGTGTTTCTTGTGCTCTGGCAGCAGGAACAGTTTCACCACGCCCAGGGCCATGGCTTCTGCTATGCACCATCAGCATCACGGCCACTGCCCCGTGCCTTACTGCTCGCCTTCTTCATATTAAATGTTATATATGATTGAAAGTCTGTCACACGTACAGTAGCGTAGGATTTGTAAGTGTATGCGCAAACACGTGGAAAAGTCACACAGGAGATATCCCGCAGATAATGTCAATGCTATCACCAGCAGCTAATAAAACATTACAGGGAATGTCACAGGTATTTGGGATGAGAAAACGTTATACAGGAAAGGTACCACCGATACTGTCACTGTCCGCAGTGTCTACACAAAAAAGTACACTGTATGGATGTAGTAGAGTTAACACTCATGATTTATGAGACGTGTTATTTAAACTAAATGAGTTAAGCAAACCCCTTCAATTGCTTTTCAATGGCTTTTGTCTCAAGATAATCAGCATCACGGCCACTTCCCCGTCCCTTACTGCTCGCCTATTATTAAATGGTATATATGCTTACAAGTATGTCACATGTATAGTAGCGCAGCTTTTGTAAGTATATGTGCAAATAAAGTACACAGAATGTCAGATATATTTAGGATGTGCACATGTTAAACAGGAGTTACAGTATAGCGCAAGTAATGTCACTATCACCACCGCCTAATAAAAAATTACACTGAATGAATGTCACTGATATTTCGGATGCGCTAACGTTATACTGGAGATGTAGCGCAGGTAATGTCGCTGCCACCAGCAACAAAAAAATTTGACTGAATGTTACTGATATTTCGGATACGCAAACGTTATACAGGAGATTTAGCGCAGGTAATGTAACTGTCCGCAGCAGACACCGTGTACGGAAAAAGTACACTGGATGTTACAGATATTTTTAGGCTGCGCATACGTTAGACAGGAGATGTAGCGCAGATAATGTCGCTGTCTGTAGCAGCCAAACAATTGCAAGCTATTTAAAACAGGTTGCGCTAAAAATATATATTGCTGCCAGATACAAATATAGTCCTTAAAAGGACTTTTGGGTCTCTACAAGTATAAAAGCTAAAATATTCCTATTTCACTCCCTACACTATCTCTCCCTTCTGCTCTCCCTGACTAATACTGAGCCGAACACGTGTCATCGGGTGCTTTATAGCACTCAATGGCACGTTCCGCCCAGCCAATCACTGTAATGCCAGCAGCCAACATGGCTACGGCATTACAGTCAGGGCCAGTACTTACCTGCACGTTTATTGGCTGCGGCTGAACACCGCGATGTGCCGAGCATCGCGATGCTCCAGTAAAATTTGTGTTCGGCCGAGCATGCTCGCCCAACACTAGTGAAGATGTCTCAGACAGTGACTAAAGGAAAAGCCCCTACACAATAAAAAGGGGTTGGCCACTTTAAAACAATCCACAATGAACAAGTACACAAGTCCATACTGTGCTACAGTAAATAGACATGTCATTTCAGATCACCGGCGCTTGTCTCATTGGTCCCCAGCTATGTAACCATCCCACCGCCGCTTCCACCATATTAATTGGAACCCAAATGACAATGGTCATAAGGTGTCATATGGTGTAATCACATGTCCCCATTCTTACCCATGAACAGCTGAATCCTCCACAGACACCGGACAGCATTTTTACTCATCCAGCGCCTGCGCAGAAGAAGAAGTGGATGGGTAAGGCTACTTTCATATCTGCGTTTTTGCTGTATGGTTTTGAGATCCGGCAGAGGATCTTAAAACCACAGTGAAACACTTCTGTTATAATAATACAACCAGCTGCATCCGTTCAGAATGGATCCAGTTCTATTATATTGAAAATAAAGAAACCGGATTGACTTACGGTACAATGGTTGAAGTGCCGGATCTGTTTTTTTCATGTCTGAAAGAAACTGATACGGCACAGTTTTTTGATGCTGTATCCGGCTTCTTTAGTTTCCTATGCTGCACACAAAAACTCTGCTTGCTGCGATTTTGTGTCCGGCATAGAAAAGCAACAAAACCGCAATGGAATTCATTCTTGTGAACTCCGTTCTGGTTTGTTCTTTTTTGTCCCGTTTGAGGACAAAACAGAATTGTTGTGCTGCGGTTTTGAGACCCTATGCCGGATCTCAAAACCGGCAAGCACAACGCAGATGTTAAAGTAGCCTAAGAAAGCGGTCACATGATTTAATCACGTGACTCCTGCCATTTTGGTTTTCTTGCTTGTTACAGACTTGGCAGCGGGATGTTTGCATAGCCTTTGGATGGGAAGCTGCCGGTCTTCTGTTCCATATTGTAAGTGGGCTTTTCATACCCTGGACGCGTGCACCACGACTCTGCCAGAGGAGTGCCGACTGCTTTCCCCCTTTTGGATGGGAAGCTGGGTGCCTTGTGACAAACAGCTCAGCTGTAAGGTACATATCCAATTACTGTGGCTCAGCATGGACTTGTGCGCCAATTCAGCCTGAATTCTATAGGATAAGTAAGTGCCTTGCTGATCTCCATCCTTGAAAACTTCAAGTTGCTTAGGCCTGTTTCACACTTGAGTTGTTGTTTTCCGGTATTGAGATCCGGCAGAGGATCTTAATACCAGAAAAAAAAATTCTGTTTGGTCCTCATGCATTCTGAATGGAACGAGATCCATTCAGGGTGCATCAGGACGTCTTCCGTTCGGCAGCATTCTGTTTTGTGTCCGGTCATAAAACTGGAAAAAAAAACTGATCTGTCACTGAAAACAATGTAAGTCAATGGTGACGGATGATTTTTTTTTTAGCGTTTTGATTTCACACAAACACATCCTAACGGAACAGATAAATACTGATGCGCAAAATCCAAACTGATCCATTTAATTCTGGTATTGAGATCGTCTGCCGGATCTCAGTACTGGAATTAACAAGGTAAGGGTGAAAGTAGCCTTAGTCACAACAAGGCAAGGACACTTATATGCTAAGGTAGGGACAGCCTCATGACAGTCAGCATACATCTTGCGATCTAGCAATTATTTTTTTTCTGTTCACATTTCGATGAAGGTTAAACCTTAGAAGAACATTTCTGTAGTACTCTAAGTCATAAAAGGTTTACTAAAATAAGAATATATAGGGCCTGATTTATCATATCATTTTTGTGGATCTCTGTTGCCTTCGGCACTTTCCCATAAAGGGGTGTAACCAAGGCAGGTAGAGGACGGGGCGATTGGGCTCGTCACACTGACCATCTTTTACACTTTTTCTGGCATAAAAGAATACTGAAATCTACGCCAGCCTGGAGATCAGTCTAAGCACACAGACTGAGGAATGCTGTACCTAATTTATGATGAAGCATATGTCTCATCATAAATTAGGCGACATGCCTCTAGCAGTGCATGGGGTTATCATAGACTAGTGTACATCGCCGATCTCTGATAAATCACACCCAAAGTGTTTTAAGGGCTGTATTAGACCTGGAGATGGTTGGTAAGGCCAACCCTAAAAAGCGTTCATAGGAACACTCGTTAACGATAATCTGCCTGTGTAAAGGTGCTGCCAATTACATGGTGAACGAGAACGTTTATCGGCCAAATTTTTAAGTAGACTAAATAATCATCGTTTGCCATCGGCATTTCCTGCTGTTTAATCACTCTCCTCTGCTGTCATATAATGATTTTGTTTGGCGATGAGCAAAGGCATAGCAATCACTCCTACTCACTCATACTGTGGAGGAGAACGCGGCATGTAATAGCAGCGGTCTCCTTCACTGACGAACAGGTGATTGTCGGGAAGGACAATCGTCAGCCGCATCTGCCGGTGTGATACAGGACCAATACTGCACCCTAAATACATTTATTTCAAGAAATCTTGAACAAAATATTGGAATTACACTTAAGCTTGGTCAAAAGATTAAAATTTATAGTATACTAAAAAACAACAAAACCCTTCATAGCATCAATTTCATATACTTCCATTCTCTTTGTTAGATAATACCGTCTTTCCAGAATGGATTTTTTTTGTGATTGTACCCGCTTTCTTTGCTGCTATTGCTTTCTTCTTATGTAAAAGGTAAGCATTTTTCTATTTATATGATCTAAAACGAGCTTTTGTAGAGCAGCTTCTTAAACTGCTGGATATCTAAGGACTCACAACATACGCTGTCTCCTTGAAGGGGTTGTCTCACTTCAGCAAATGGCATGAATCATGTAGACAAAGTTAATACAAGACGCTTACTAATGTATTGTGACTGTCTATATTGCCTCCTTTGCTGGCTTGATTCATTTTTCCTTCACATTATACACTGCTTGTATCCAGGGTTATGGCCACTGCTACAGCTCAGATACGAGGTGGCGGGGAGGAGGGCTGCTGCGTAGGCGTGCCTGTGTGTCTTCCCACAGTCCCAGCCACCAGAGAGGCCAGGGCTTTTTCCTATAGTGTGCAAGCATGGCCACTGATGCTGGATTGCAGGGTGGTCGTAACCATGGATATGTGCAATGTATAATGTAGAGCAGCTTTTTACGGCATCCACTGGGATACTGTATAGGATAAATAACCTGATAAATGTATTACGGATGTGACGATACCAAATATGTGGAGGGGATTTTATTTTAGCCATGTTTTCCACTCAAGAGCTTTTTTCCAATGGCAAAAGATTTTAAAAAATATATATTATTTAAGAAAACTTTTTTAAACTTTTTTTTTTAAACTATTTACTAGTCCCACATGGGGACTTTAGTAGGCGATCTTTTGATCACTTACAGTAAAATACATTCCATTGCATAAGCAATGCAATGTGTTATAGAAGATCAATAATGACATCCACCAGCAGCCTGTGCCAGAGAGGCGCAGCCAGCTACAAATACTCTTAAAGGGCTTCTGTCACCCCACAAAAGTCATTTTTTTTTTTTTGGATAGTTACATTCCTTATAGCGCGATATAGGAGAATATAATCTTGTCACTTACTTTCATGCGGCTGTTTCTTTAGAAAACGAAGTTTTATAATATGTAAATCCGGTCTCTACCAGCAAGTAGGGCGTCTACTTGCTGGTAGCCGCAGCAGAAAACCGCCCTCTCGCCGTGTTGATTGACAGGGCCAGCCGTGATCTCCTCCTCCGGCCGGCCCTGTCAGTATTTCAAAAATCGCGCGCCTCTGTTCATTCGGCGCAGGCGCTCTGAGATGAGGAGGCTCGTCTACTCAGAACTCCCTCAGTGCTCCTGCGCCGATGACGTCTTCTCTTTCGGAACATCACCGAAAGAGAAGACGTCATCGGCGCAGGCGCACTGAGGGAGTTCTGAGGAGACGAGCCTCCTCATCTCAGAGCGCCTGCGCCGAATGAACAGAGGCGCGCGATTTTTGAAATACTGACAGGGCCGGCCGGAGGAGGAGATCACGGCTGGCCCTGTCAATCAACACGGCGAGAGGGCGGTTTTCTGCTGCGGCTACCAGCAAGTAGACGCCCTACTTGCTGGTAGAGACTGGATTTACATATTATAAAACTTCGTTTTCTAAAGAAACGGCCGCATGAAAGTAAGTGACAAGATTATATTCTCCTATATCGCGCTATAAGGAATGTAACTATCCAAAAAAAAATATATGACTTTTGTGGGGTGACAGAAGCCCTTTAAAGCAGGCCTGGGCATTCATTATGTGTCCCTGCACAGTCTGACACTGGCAGCACTGATTGGATAGTATCAAACTGTGCAGGGACCCACCACCAACTAGTAACACCCACCTGAATCTTCATTGCAAACTGATATTTATTCATTTATAACTTCTAAAAGGATTATTAAAGGAATGGCATAATATAAGAATGGATGCTCCAGAACTGTTATCACAAGAAGGATACAAAACTAAAACACACCTTTCAGTAGAGGTTACATTCTAAGATGTATAATTGGTATGTTTTTTTTTTTTTTGTTTTCTACACTAAGGCAGAGTATTAGACCACCTTTTCCCCATTTATATAATGTTTTCATCAGTGTTTCATTATTAATATTATTGATATGATTTATTGTTTTTTTCCTTCATTTTTTTCCCTTTTCATTCTAGTTATATCAGTGCACAATTATCTGGTTACTATATTATTACATTTTTACAAAAATGCATTATATTATCATTTTGCAGATATATGAAAATACTGCTTCTTAAACCAATTCCGCATCCATCTCAAAATATTAAAAACTGGTTGTATATGAATGGAGAAAATGATTTAAGAACACAGGTAAATTTCTGTTGAACAGAGACTAATTCCTGAATTATTAAATTTTTTTAATTGTGCATTAACAGGAGTAGACTGAATTTAAAACCGAGAACCTTTCACATTGAACATTGAGTGAAATTTGCAGGCGGCATAGAGCAGGAAGAGCTGAGCAGATTAACTTTTTAAGAGTTTTGCCCAAGCTTTGCTTCAGCATTTGAGAAATGTAACTAACAGTTCATCCAGGGCCGAGCAGGCAACAGATGCAGGATGAGGTCTGTTTTTCTTCTCATATCTCAGGCTCGGTACAGCTAGAGGTATGGGACTGGTCCTATGTAAAAGGTAACAGTCTAAGTTTTATAACAAGAATTTCACATTATCTCCTCTACATTGAAAGATAAAGCTGTTAGCAATCGTCAGAAGTGAAAGCTGCTGAAAGTGAAAGCAGGTTTCAGCAGTCCACACAAACAAGGAATGGAACCCAGGCACACATACTGGAACCCAAACAAACTGCAAATGACACAGAACAGACAAGACAAATGGGAACCAGCACACTAGCAGCTGCCTGGACCCCATGCAGAACAGATGCATGGCGGTCTCAGCCAGGGCTACGAAAACAGTCAGACAAGCAGAAGCCTGAACCCCATGCAGAATGACACATGGTGGTGGCAGAGCGGCACACAGAATAGATGTCCTCCCTCAGGAGAACCCAGGAGCCCTCCCACAGAAGGCAGAATGTAAATAGGACAGAAGCAACAAAGCACTGCCAGGCTAACATGAACGATACACAAGACAGAGATGTCCTCCCTCTGGAGAAACCAGAAGCCCTTTCACCGAAGGCACAGAACATACACAACAGGAGCAGACAGGACAAGCAGATGCCTTTTCCCCATGCAACACATGGCAGACACAGGCAAAGCAGCACACAGGTACATCAGGTGTCCTGGAATGTTTTAGACCGGGTCTCAGCTCGCTAGCATGTACTGTTCCTGATATATATAAAAAATGCAAATATAGCACATCACATGACCTACATTAGCCAATAGAAGCCTGCAGGTCTTTCTCTTCATATCCCAACTGCCATACACATGGTCACATGTTCCTTATCAGCCAATAGAAGCTCGCAGGTCCTTAGTCTCCACATACACACAGTTTTACACCAGGTTTCCATAACAACCCAGCCATTTTTCTTCACTGCTGCAGGTCAGCTTTAAAAGGGCAGAGGCGCTGTGTATGACACTGTTAAGGGACCGGAGTGCTGTGGAGGTCACAGTTAAGGGGAAGTTCCGCTATGGAGGTCAGTGGAAGGGGAAGATTGCTGTAGAGGCAAGGGGGCAGGGTGTTGTGGAAATCACTGTTAAGGAGATGGTGTACTGTGGAAGTCACTAATAAAGGGGAGGCCGCTGTGAAGATCACTGTTTAGGGGGTGCGATGCTGTGGAGGTCACTGTTAAAGGGGTGAGCACTGTGGAGGTCTCTGTTAAGGGGGCAGGAAATGGTGGAGGTCACAGTTAAGGGGACGGTTCTCTATGGAGGTCAGGTCAGTGTTAATGTACATGTTGCATTTCTTTTTTGTACAAACCGGATTCCAAAAAAGTTGGGACACTATACAAATCGTGAATAAAAACTGAATGCAATGATGTGGAGGTGCCAACTTCTAATATTTTATTCAGAATAGAACATAAATCACGGAACAAAAGTTTAAACAGAGAAAATGTACCATTTTAAGGGAAAAATATGTTGAATCCGAATTTCATGGTGTCAACAAATCCCCAAAAAGTTGGGACAAGGCCATTTTCACCACTGTGCGGCATCTCCCCTTCTTCTTACAACACTCAACAGACGTCTGGGGACCGAGGAGACCAGTTTCTCAAGTTTAGAAATAGGAATGCTCTCCCATTCTTGTCTAATACAGGCCTCTAACTGTTCAATCGTCTTGGGCCTTCTTTGTTGCACCTTCCTCTTTATGATGCGCCAAATGTTCTCTATAGGTGAAAGATCTGGACTGCAGACTGGCCATTTCAGTACCCGGATCCTTCTCCTACGCAGCCATGATGTTGTGATTGATGCAGAATGTGGTCTGGCATTATCTTGTTGAAAAATGCAGGGTCTTCCCTGAAAGAGATGACGTCTGGATGGGAGCATATGTTGTTCTAGAACCTGAATATATTTTTCTGCATTGATGGTGCCTTTCCAGACATGCAAACTGCCCATGCCACACGCACTCATGCAACCCCATACCATCAGAGATGCAGGCTTCTGAACTGAGCGTTGATAACAACTTGGGTTGTCCTTGTCCTCTTTGGTCCGGATGACATGGCGTCCCAGATTTCCAAAAAGAACTTTGAATCGTGACTCGTCTGACCACAGAACAGTCTACCATTTTGCCACACTCCATTTTAAATTATCCCTGGCCCTGTGAAAACGCCTGAGCTTGTGGATCTTGCTTAGAAATGGCTTCTTCTTTGCACTGTAGAGTTTCAGCTGGCAACGGCGGATGGCACGGTGGATTGTGTTCACTGACAATGGTTTCTGGAAGTATTCCTGAGCCCATTCTGTGATTTCCTTTACAGTAGCATTCCTGTTTGTGGTGCAGTGTCGTTTAAGGGCCCGGAGATCACGGGCATCCAGTATGGTTTTACGGCCTTGACCCTTACGCACAGAGATTGTTCCAGATTCTCTGAATCTTCGGATGATGTTATGCACAGTTGATGATGATAGATGCAAAGTCTTTGCAATTTTTCACTGGGTAACACCTTTCTGATATTGCTCCACTATCTTTCTGCGCAACATTTTGGGAATTGGTGATCCTCTACCCATCTTGGCTTCTGAGAGACACTGCCACTCTGAGAAGCTCTTTTTATACCCAATCATGTTGCCAATTGACCTAATTAGTGTTAATTGGTCTTCCAGCTCTTCGTTATGCTCAAATTGACTTTTTCCAGCCTCTTATTGCTACTTGTTCCAACTTTTTGGGGATTTGTTGACACAGTGAAAATTGGAATCAATGTATTTTTCCTTTAAAATGATACATTTACTCGGATTAAACGTTTGATCTGTCATCTACATTCTATTACAAATAAAATATTGACATTTGCCATCTCCACATCATTGCATTCAGTTTTTATTCACAATTTGTTTAGTGTCCCAACTTTTTTGGAATCCAGTTTGTACATGAAAACAATACATATAGGGAGAAATAAAAGACCCCCTTGCATAGGTACATGATCACATGGAGGTTTCATGTCGGGCGATGTCCTCTTAATCAAGACAATATTCTCCATCAAGATATCCTGAAATAAAAAGAACAACAATAAATGGAGAGCACCAATCTCAACATATACACTCCCAGATATAAGGCAAGGACCCCACAAGTCCATGACTATATCACCCTAAAATCAACGTTTAATCCATTAGGTTTTAAAGTTTGCAATTGGTAAATCCAATAGAGTTCACACTGTTTCAGCATGACTGACCTATCACCACCCCACCGTGGCATGGCGACCTGGTCAATGATCCTTAAACGTAAATCCCTCTCAGTGTGTTTTGCTTCCGTAAAGTGTTTAGACACTGGTAAGTCTAACCTCTTTTCCTAATAGTGTATCTATGTTGGTTCAATCTTGTCTTAACGTCCCATGTGGTTTCGCCTACATAAAAAAGAGATGACACAGGCATTCTAACAGATACACGACGTCGGAGGAGTCACAGGTCGGGTAATGTTTGATCATATATTCATCCCCTGTCTGTAGATGTGTGAAAGTGGCACCCCTTAAAATCAATGGGCAATTCACACATCCAGGGCAGGGAAAGCAACCTTTTCTAGACGCACAACAGTATGTACTAAACGATACCTTGCTTGTACCGATGTCCGCCTGCACCAACTGGTCCTTAATATTGCGTGTGCATCTATATGACATCATTGGAGGGTTGGCAAATTCGGGGAAATGTCTGAAGTTACTGCCCAGAATGGGCCAATGTTACTTCAGAATACCACCAATCCTATCACTCAAAGGTGAAAACCGTGTAACATAGGGGATGCGTTTAATATCATCTACCTTGGTTACCTCTTTTTCCAATAGAGTCTTTCTGGATTGCATCATAGCCCTCACTGTATGTTGCTGTACAAGTTTCTTGGGGTAACCTCTCTTGATAAATTTTTTGCCCATTTCTGCAAGCCTATCCACAACTTCCTCCTCCCCTTGTACTATCCTCCTAACTCTGAGCAACTGGCTATATGGTAATGACCTGACCATGCTCCTGGGGTGACAACTGTCATATCTGAGCAGTGTGTTTTTATCAGTCACCTCGGTGAATAGATCAGTGTGTAAATGATCACCCGATCTACTCACTGTCACATCCAGAAATTGAATTTCTGTCTCAGAGGCAACAAGTGTGAACTTGACTTCTGGGTCAATGCTATTGAGGAAATCACCAAACCGTTGAAACTCCTCAATAGAGCCTGTCCATAGCAGGAAGATGTCGTCTATGTAACGCCACCACCCCAGAACACGTCTGAAGTGGTGGCTAACATAGACGTACATCTCCTCTAGATGTGTCATAAAAATGTTGGCATAATTTGGTGCTACATTTGAGCCCATTGCGGTCCCGCGTAATTGAATAAAATACTCATCCTGGAATAAAAAATTGTTACAAGTGAGCACAATATCTAAGAGTGTAATCAGAAACTCTCTACACTGCATAGAGTAAGGTGTGTCAAGTAGACATTCTCTCATCGCATCGAGACCCCTGACATGTGAAATGGATGTATATAAACTGACTACATCAAATGATGCCAAGATGACATGTGCCGGGAGTTGTACCTTGCTGACTTCATTTAAAAAGTGTGTCATATCCCTTACATATGACTTAGAATTCTATCACCATATGTTCAGAGGGCTATCTAGAAAAATAGCAATCTGAGAGAAAGGGGAACCAATGCCCGATACTATGGGACGGCCTGGTGACTTGTGGATTTTTGGTAATATATGTCACCGGAGTTCTTGGTCGTTCCACATAAAGAAAGGAGTGCAATTTGTCATCAATTACACACTCCTCTTTAGCAGAATTTAAAATCGTACGAATCTTTCCTAGAAATTCGACCTTAGGATTACCTGATAATCTACGGTATACATTTTCATCATTCAATTGACGATGAATTTCATCCACATAGTCAGTTGTGTCCATAACAACTACCGCTTCACCCTTGTCTGCCGGTTTAATGGTCAGACAAGGGTTATTGGAGAGTTCCTTCAGGGCATTGGTCTCCTTCAATGTCATATTTCTTTTCACACACATCCCATCATATTCAGACATTTTTAAGGCATCCAAATCTAGTCTAACCGCATTCACAAAAGTGTCAAAAGCCACATGAACATATGTTGAGAGCACTATGTTCACTAGTTTGACAAAGGCTCCATTGAGAGAGCTGAAATGCTGAATTGCTTTTGGGTGTAATAAACATCACCTGAATTTCACTACAAGACCGGAGTGCTGCCCTTTCTTCATCATTTTTATATATATATATACAGTACAGACCAAAAGTTTGGACACACCTTCTCATTCAAAGAGTTTTCTTTATTTTCATGACTATGAAAATTGTAGATTCACACTGAAGGCATCAAAACTATGAATTAACTCATGTGGAATTATATACATAACAAACAAGTGTGAAACAACTGAAAATATGTCATATCCTAGGTTCTTTAAAGTAGCCACCTTTTGCTTTGATTACTGCTTTGCACATTCTTGGCATTCTCTTGATGAGCTTCAAGAGGTAGTCCCCTGAAATGGTTTTCACTTCACAGGTGTGCCCTGTCAGGTTTAATAAGTAGGATTTCTTGCCTTATAAATGGGGTTGGGACCATCAGTGGCGTTGAGGAGAAGTCAGGTGGATACACAGCTGATAGTCCTACTGAATAGACTGTTAGAATTGGTATTATGGCAAGAAAAAAGCAGCTAAGTAAAGAAAAACGAGTGGCCATCATTACTTTAAGAAATGAAGGTCAGACAGTCAGCCGAAAAATTAGGAAAACTTTGAAAGTAAGGGCTATTTGACCATGAAGAAGAGTGATGGGGTGCAGCACCAGATGACCTGGCTTCCACAGTCACCGGACCTGAACCCAATCGAGATGGTTTGGGGTGAGCTGGACCGCAGAGTGAAGGCAAAAGGACCAACAAGTGCTAAGCATCTCTGGGAACTCCTTCAAGACTGTTGGAAGACCATTTCAGGGGACTACCTCTTGAAGCTCATCAAGAGAATGCCAAGAGTGTGCAAAGCAGTAATCAAAGCAAAAGGTGGCTACTTTGAAGAACCTAGAATATGACATATTTTCAGTTGTTTCACACTTGTTTGTTATGTATATAATTCCACATGTGTTAATTCATAGTTTTGATGCCTTCATAGTCATGAAAATAAAGAAAACTCTTTGAATGAGAAGGTGTGTCCAAACTTTTGGTCTGTACTGTATATATACACTGCGTGCAGAATTATTAGGCAAATGAGTATTTTGACTACATCATCCTCTTTATGCATGTTGTCTTACTCCAAGCTGTATAGGCTCGAAAGCCTACTACCAATTAAGCATATTAGGTGATGTGCATCTCTGTAATGAGAAGGGGTGTGGTCTAATGACATCAACACCCTATATTAGGTGTGCATAATTATTAGGCAACTTCCTTTCCTTTGGCAAAATGGGTCAAAAGAAGGACTTGACAGGCTCAGAAAAGTCAAAAATAGTGAGATATCTTGCAGAGGGATGCAGCACTCTTAAAATTGCAAAGCTTCTGAAGCGTGATCATCGAACAATCAAGCGTTTCATTCAAAATAGTCAACAGGGTCGCAAGAAGCGTGTGGAAAAACCAAGGCGCTAAATAACTGCCCATGAACTGAGAAAAGTCAAGCGTGCAGCTGCCAAGGTGCCACTTGCCACTAGTTTGGCCATATTTCAGAGCTGCAACATCACTGGAGTGCCCAAAAGCACAAGGTGTGCAATACTCAGAGACATGGCCAAGGTAAGAAAGGCTGAAAGACGACCACCACTGAACAAGACACATAAGCTGAAACGTCAAGACTGGGCCAAGAAATATCTCAAGACTGATTTTTCTAAGGTTTTATGGACTGATGAAATGAGAGTGAGTCTTGATGGGCCAGATGGATGGGCCCGTGGCTGGATTGGTACAGGGCAGAGAGCTCCAGTCCGACTCAGACGCCAGCAAGGTGGAGGTGGAGTACTGGTTTGGGCTGGTATCATCAAAAATGAGCTTGTGGGGCCTTTTCGGGTTGAGGATGGAGTCAAGCTCAACTTCCAGTCCTACTGCCAGTTTCTGGAAGACACCTTCTTCAAGCAGTGGTATAGGAAGAAGTCTGCATCCTTCAAGAAAAACATGATTTTCATGCAGGACAATGCTCCATCACACGCATCCAAGTACTCCACAGCGTGGCTGGCAAGAAAGGGTATAAAAGAAGAAAATCTAATGGCATGGCCTCCTTGTTCACCTGATCTGAACCCCATTGAGAACCTGTGGTCCATCATCAAATGTGAGATTTACAAGGAGGGAAAACAGTACACCTCTCTGAACAGTGTCTGGGAGGCTGTGGTTGCTGCTGCACGCAATGTTGATGGTGAACAGATCAAAACACTGACAGAATCCATGGATGGCAGGCTTTTGAGTGTCCTTGCAAAGAAAGGTGGCTATATTGGTCACTGATTTGTTTTTGTTTTGTTTTTGAATGTCAGAAATGTATATTTGTGAATGTTGAGATGTTATATTGGTTTCACTGGTAAAAATAAATAATTGAAATGGGTATATATTTGTTTTTTGTTAAGTTGCCTAATAATTATGCACAGTAATAGTCACCTGCACACACAGATATCCCCCTAAAATAGCTAAAACTAAAAACCAACTAAAAACTACTTCCAAAAATATTCAGCTTTGATATTAATGAGTTTTTTGGGTTCATTGAGAACATGGTTGTTGTTCAATAATAAAAATAATCCTCAAAAATACAACTTGCCTAATAATTCTGCACTCCCTGTATATACACTGTTCAAAAAAATAAAGGGAACACAAAAATAACACATCCTAGATCTGAATTAATTAAATATTCTTCTGAAATACTTTGTTCTTTACATAGTTGAATGTGCTGACAACAAAATCACCCAAAAAAAAAAATATGGAAATCAAATTTTTCAAACCATGGAGGTCTGGATTTGGAGTCACACTCAAAATTAAAGTGGAAAAACACACTACAGGCTGATCCAACTTTGATGTAATGTCCTTAAAACAAGTCAAAATGAGGCTCAGTAGTGTGTGTGGCCTCCACGTGCCTATATGACCTCCCTACAACGCCTGTACATGCTCCTGATGAGGTGGTGGACGGTCTCCTGAGGGATCTCCTCCCAGACCTGGACTAAAGCATCTACCAACTCCTGGACAGTCTGTGGTGCAACGTGACGTTGGTGGATAGAGCGAGACATGATGTCCCAGATGTGCTCAATTGGATTCAGGTCGGGGGAACGGGCGGGCCAGTCCATAGCATCAATGCCTTCGTCTTGCAGGAACTGCTGACACACTCCAGCCACATGAGGTCTAGCATTGTCTTGCATTAGGAGGAACCCAGGGCCAACCGCACCAGCATATGGTCTCACAAGGGGTCTGAGGATCTCATCTCGGTACCTAATGGCAGTCAGGCTACCTCTGGCGAGCACATGGAGGGCTGTGCGGCCCTCCAAAGAAATGCCACCCCACACCATTACTGACCCAATGCCAAACCGGTCATGCTGGAGGATGTTGCAGGCAGCAGAACGTTCTCCACGGCGTCTCAAGACTCTGTCATGTTTGTCACATGTGCTCAGTGTGAACCTGCTTTCATCTGTGAAGAGCACAGGGCGCCAGTGGAGAATTTGCCAATCTTGGTGTTCTCTGGCAAATGCCAAACGTCCTGCACGGTGTTGGGCTGTAAGCACAACCCCCACCTGTGGACGTCGGGCCCTCATATCACCCTCATGGAGTCTGTTTCTGACCGTTTGAGCAGACACATGCACATTTGTGGCCTGCTGGAGGTCATTTTGCAGGGCTCTGGCAGTGCTCGTCCTGTTCCTCCTTGCACAAAGGTGGAGGTAGCGGTCATGCTGCTGGGTTGTTGCCCTCCTACGGCCTCCTCCACGTCTCCTGATGTACTGGCCTGTCTCCTGGTAGCGCCTCCATACTCTGGACACTACGCTGACAGACACAGCAAACCTTCTTGCCACAGCTCGCATTGATGTGCCATCCTCGCATAAGCTGCACTACCTGAGCCACTTGTGTGGGTTGTAGACTCCGTCTCATGCTACCACTAGAGTGAAAGCACCGCCAGCATTCAAAAGTGACCAAAACATCAGCCAGGAAGCATAGGAACTGAGAAGTGGTCTGTGGTCACCACCTGCAGAACCACTCCTTTATTGGGGGTGTCTTGCTAATTTCCTATAATTTCCACCTGTTGTCTATCCCATTTGCACAACAGCATGTGAAATTGATTGTCACTCAGTGTTGCTTCCTAAGTGGACAGTTTTGATTTCACAGAAGTGTGATTGATTTGGAGTTACATTGTGTTGTTTAAGTGTTCCCTTTATTTTTTTGAGCAGTGTATATCTATCTATCTATCTATCTATCTATATATATATATATATATATATATATATATAAATATATTAGTACAGACCAAAAGTTTGGACACACCTTCTCATTCAAAGAGTTTTCTTTATTTTCATGACTATCAAAATTGTAGATTCACACTGAAGGCATCAAAACTATGAATTAACACATGTGGAATTATATACATAACAAACAAGTGTGAAACAACAGAAAATATGTCATATTCTAGGTTCTTAAAAGTAGCCACCTTTTGCTTTGATTACTGCTTTGCACACTCTTGGCATTCTCTTGATGAGCTTCAAGAGGTAGTCCCCTGAAATGGTTTTTACTTCATAGGTGTGCCCTGTCAGGTATAATAAGTGGGATTTCTTGCCTTATAAATGGGTTTTGGACCATCAGTTGCGTTGAGGAGAAGTCAGGTGGATACACAGCTGATAGTCCTACTGAATAGACTGTTAGAATTGGTATTATGGCAAGAGAAAAATGAGAGGCCATCATTACTTTAAGAAATGAAGGTCAGTCAGTCAGCCGAAAAATTGGGAAAACTTTGAAAGTAAGGGCTATTTGACCATGAAGGAGAGTGATGGGGTGCTGCGCCAGATGACCTGGCCTCCACAGTCACCAGACCTGAACCCAATCGAGATGGTTTGGGGTGAGCTGGACCGCAGAGTGAAGGCAAAAGGACCAACAAGTGCTAAGCATCTCTGGGAACTCCTTCAAGACTGTTGGAAGACCATTTCAGGGGACTACCTCTTGAAGCTCATCAAGAGAATGCCAAGAGTGTGCAAAGCAGTAATCAAAGCAAAATGTGGCTACTTTGAAGAACCTAGAATATGACACATTTTCAGTTGTTTCACACTTGTTTGTTATGTATATAATTCCACATGTGTTAATTCATAGTTTTGATGCCTTCATAGTCATGAAAATAAAGAAAACTCTTTGAATGAGAAGGTGTGTCCAAACTTTTGGTCTGTACTGTATATATATATATATATATATATATATATATATACTCATAATTGTGGAGGCCCACAGAAAATAGCGGTCATGTCATTTATACCAAACTGTGAATACCGTAAAAATAAATCCTACAAAATAATGTTAAGATTGCTGTTTTTTATTCCTAAAAATAAAATAAGTTATTTCATATACTATATGAACCCCAAAATGGTTCCTAATAAAAAAAAATCTAGTCGCACAAAATTCAAGTCACAGCTAAATTAAAGAAAAAATAAAAGTTATGACAGTTAGAACATAGAGCTGGAAAAACGTTACTGGTCCGTAAGGCTAAAATTATTTATGTCATTAAGGGGTTAAGAAATGCACTTGTGTCCCCTGAGTTGTGGGCCAACTAGATTTACTAATTCAAATTCTACTGTGACGGTAACGTACACTACACACAGGGGGGAGGATAGTGACCACTGCGCTCTACCCTCACCCCTGGCCCTGCCTACTTGCCTCGCAAGTCCTAATGACAGGGGACAACTAGACGGCAGTCCCTAACTTAGGATACGTGCTGGGAAGACAGACAAGACAAATAACGGAACGTGAACGGACCGGGTCAATACCTAGAGAGCTACGCAGTACTAAGGAATGAGCAGAGAATAGTCAGGAAAAGCCGAGGTCAAATACCAGGAGAGAAACAAAGTACAAAAGGAGTCCGCAAAGAATCGTCAAGTGGAAGCCGGTGTCAGGATACCAGGAGAGATGCGCAGTACAGGAGGAGCAGGCAGAGAATCGTCAGGGAACACAGGATCAAGTAAGTATGCAGGAACAAAACAATCACCAGATACCTAAAATTAACAGGCAACCTGTGGCCAGCAGGCTGCCTGTATTTATAGTGGGGAGTGAGGGTCATGTGATGTGGCCAGCATCACATGACCGACAGACCGACCAGTCGAGCACCGAGTGATCAGCTCGGCGCTCAAGGCAGACCTAGGAGCAGGAAGCCTCCCAGCTAGCAAAGCTGCCCTGGGAACAAGGTCAAACACAGATCCTCGCTCCCGAAGCTAAGCAGCAGGTCTGAGGGTGATGGGAAACTGAGTGCGCCTTCGGAACCCCGTTACATCTACAATGAAAAAGTAACGTTTGTTTGTTTCCAAATTTTAATGTGACTATGAAGGGTTAACAAATAGCTTTGCGGGAGAAGATTCAATATAACTTCTTGATTGAAATTCCTGTTCTTTCTGTCATTAGGATTCCAGTGGGTGGTCCTATTCAGTGAGCTCTGTATGCATGCTCATAAATGGAAGTGTAACGGATAGTGGGTGAGGAACTACAGTGTCAACTAACCAGTTTTACTTAGGATCCTTGATTTTCATGGAATAGTCTCAGTGTAGTTGGCAGCTGACCTACTGGGGTCAGGGACTCCAGTGCGAAGAGCTTGAGGGAACAGGCTAACCGCGTAGTCAGGGAACAGGCTGAGGTCAGGGCAGGTAGAGTTTGTGCATATCCATTAAACAAGTCCAAGGTCAGAGCAGGCAGCAGAGGGTCAATGCACTAAACATGCTGAGGTCAAGGCAGGCAGTAGGCAGAGTTCTGTACATGGCAGGCAAACAGAAAAGCACACCTTCACTAGGAGTAGCAAGCTAGAATACCTAAAGCACAGGCACCCTACCACTGAGGAAGTTGCCTTAAATACCCAGGGACAGACAACCATAGGCTGGGGAAAAGATTAGGATGTGTGTGCTGGCCTTTAATACCTGAGAAGCACAGCCACATGCCCCGTACGACGGGAGAAATGTGGCTGAAGATGGAAGTGCAGGCTACTGTCTTCTAGATAAGCACAAGATACCGGTAGCTGGTCCTGCTGTGGGTGAGGCTAAGGAGGAGCTGCGGGACCTGGCCATCCTTCAAGATGTGAAGGGTGAGTAAAGTTGCACCCATGCCCACCCGGAGAGAGGAGCAGTGGTGGGCATGAACTGCAGTACTAACAGGAAGACTGAGAAGCATTGAGTAGGACTGCCACAGGACTCCAAAAGCACAGAAAGAACAATGATTTCACTCACTACATTACAGGTTATGCTGAATGATTTCCCACAGGACTATATATGATTCTGCTCAGATCTTTCACACTGTAACATGCTGTACTCAGACTGAAAATGATTTTCATGATGAAAGGTTCCCTTTAAGTATTCTGAATGATTTACATACTGTAGTGATATATAATGCTGGTGAGCCGCTATTTAGATTTTTATACATAGGCTCAGTTGAAACTGTATTTGTCTGTATATGACTGTCACTGGCTACCATCAAAGTATAATACATAGCATGTTGTATGCAGTACTTTTTTCAGCTGTATGCAGCTGAATTAAAAGGCACTGCACTGTTCAATACACTTGGTTCTGCACAATCTCGATGTATACTCACCATACTTATCCGAAAAGGAAACCTTTTGGCCAGATTGACTACTAAGCCCAGCATGAAGAGAGAATAGCTAGATCAACAAGACTTCCCACAAAACTACACGTCAGTCTGCTCAGCTCCTCCTGCTCTATAACCGCTTGCAGATTGGTTTATTAGAAATATGTGGGTCCATTCTGCACTTCTGTCTGCCTGTAACTGTACATTGAGACACACAGAGTTGTGTTAAAATCATTCTGTGGAATGAGGTATCACATGTCAGATGTTTTACAGAGAGAGCCTTTGGGCTGAGCATATCATTGAGCAAGTATTTCTGTGTGTGCTTCAAAAAAACATTTTTTTTTCACTTTTTCAGGCAAATGTCACTGCGCAAAATGAACAGTTTGTACCCCTTACTGAAATAGAGATTGTAGCAACTACTAAAGACTGCGATGAAAAACCTTAATATAAATAAACTTTTGTATAACATGCCTCAAAAATGTCATGGTGAATCTTGAAATGTTCACTTTTGTGTTCCACACGAATCAATAGCATACAGACATACTGTACACATAACAAACATCGTAAAGAGTAATAGATAAATACTATATGTAGATATTCATTGTGGCGAGAGACTATCACAACCAAACAATCTAATTCAATATAGAAGGGCAATCAAGAACATATAAAGCGGTCCCTCAAGTTACAATATTAATTAGCTCTTGGACAAACATTGCAAGTTGAAATCATTGTGACTTGTGACCATAGGAAAGCTAAGGCAGTGCTCCAGAATAAGGTACTTGTAAATTGTTTCTTGTTGTATAATGTTATGTAATGTATTGTATACCCAGTATATCTTTGTGTGGATCGGTCAGGGTTAACCATCTTGTAGGAAGCTAAGTGATGTACTTAGGTCCGCCTCTAGTTCAGTCTAGAGTTAACTGAGGAATTGAGAGAAGCAACATGTGCTCGCTCCTTAGAGGTCTAGTCCAACATCCTGTCTCTGAGAAACCCACAGAGTGAAACCACCTCTACTTCACGGTACTCCAGAGAGAGAAAAGGTCGAACTAGAAGATCTAGAGTTTGTAACGCCAAGCATTGGAGTCAGCGAGTAAGGTATTTTCTGTTTAAGGCTGATAAAGACTTTACTACAATGAAAGTGACATTGATAATAATACACCATTCCATGCTTTGACATAATCCTGGCCGGCCGTATGTTAATCCTGTATCCCTCAGCTGGGAATTACAGACAAGTTGGCAAGAACCTTATTGCCAGCCTTAGATTCTACAGAAGGAGACTTTGGAAAGAAAGAGAAGGAGTACTACAATCCCCAACCTTGCTTATAGCCATACATGGTTATCTGGGAAGGTTTGCACTATTAATTGTTTGTTTTGTTGCCGTTGGGTGTACTAGGATTTTCCTTCTGCACTTTATTAAAGAGATGTTTGTTTGTTTTTTTACAATCGACCTGGTTACTGACTCTAGCATCATTTGCTGACCACAGGAACCTACATCTTCTGCCTTGCACTCATACAACACTCATAACAACAAGGACCTCAACATCAGGGTGTACCCTGAGGGAAGAAAGGATGTGTCCTCCCGTCTCTGCCCAGCCTTAGGGAGAATCAATGTGAGGATTATCACTGTGAATAACTGTTGCAGCCAGAGCTCCTACCACTCTCATTCTCTGGTCTTCATGGGCATGCAAGACTAGTCATATTTTCTAAGGTGCTGAAACTAAAACCAGTTTATTTTAGATTAATTAATTTTAAGTCCCAGCATTTTATAGAACAGGATGAGCTGAATATGGTAGATTGATTTATAATTTTGTCAGGAAAAAAAATTCTGTAAAACTTGTGACTTATTTATTTAAATCTCCTCTTTCTAGGTTTGGAAGTCAAATGTGCAGCTCTATCAGTGATTGACAGGTATTAGTGTATATAAACATATACAGGGAAGACTGTCAATCACTAATAGGACCACCTACATGACCCATAAGGGCAGAATGACAAGAAATGTAAATGAATAAATAATTTTTTTCTACAAAACTGTATTGATCTGCTCAGCTACTCCTGCGCTATAACATGCTGCCTTCAGATTGTACTGCATTGGTTCGCTTTAAAATTGCTAAGATCCCAAGGACAGGAGGAGGTCAGGTGTACAGACGTTGGGGCAGGTTATGGTTTTACCTAGAAATTGCAGATTTATGGAAGAAAGTTACTGATTTGTTATCTAAAGTAGTTTGGCTTCCTGCCCATTCTTTCCTAGAGAAGAGTCAAATAAAGGAAAAAATGGAGTAAGGGCTGAGAGAGGGAATGAAAGGGGTGGATGGGAAAGGAGGTTAAGGAAAGGAAGAAGCGCCAAGGGACACAGGGATTTGGATTATCCTGGGGAAATGAAACTGGTGGAAATGTAGTAGTGGTCAGTAGGTTGCACCAGCAGTAATCAATTCAACCAAGGTCATGGGTGAACTGCATTAGATCATGAGAAAAGGAAAAAGAAAGACTAAACCGAAATGCAGAGGGGTGTGGTGGGGCGCAACAAAACTGGCCAGAGATATAGAAGATAGCCAATGTTGTCAATAGCTATATCATAATAAGTTTATTTTGATATAGCTATTGACAACATTGGCTATCTTCTATATCTCTGGAGAGTTTTGTGGCACCCCAACCACACCCATCTACATTTCGGTGTAGTCTTAGAGAAGAGGATTGGATAAAGCTGTTTATAAAAGCAGAGAATGCTAAAATAAACTTCAGAGTATTGTATGTCATTTTATTATGTTTGATTGATGTTTGCAACATATAAATAGTGCTACATAGTTTTACTGAAGAAACTTTTACCTTTTCAGGTTACACCCTATGGTTCAGATTTATCAATGATTCCCATTTTACACCAGTGTGTCAGAATGACAACTACGGCAGCCTGGAGCTTCGGTAGATTTCTGTCTTCATTTCTGCCAGAAAGCTGGCAGATATTAAGATAACTGTCGGGTCCACTGGCTCCACCCCTCACCTGCTATACCCTCTTTTTGAGAATGTAGCGAGGGCTGAATAAAAATGTTAAGTGTGACAAAATTTATTGGTAGTGTTGTTTAAAGTGATGAATAGTGATAGAGTTTGTGACTTTTTTATTTCACAAAAGTGGTGTGGTAGGAATGATAAATTCTCCCCTATGTACTGTATGTTTCCCCCAAATTGCACTTTCTTTGTTTCTTATCGTGCAGTACTGTAACTTTTTTCCTGTTGTTGTGAGAGTTTTATATGACTACTGCAATAAAAAATAAAAAAATAAAAATAATTTACACTTGAGTGTATAGGCTGTAAAATACAAAGGAGAGACTGTATACAGTTTGCGAATAAAAAAGTTCCCCAATGTGACAAGGATTTGCTTTTTACAAGACAAGACAACCCATCGGAACACTGAAGACAGCTCACTGTAAGGTCTCATGCACACAACTGTTTTTGGGATCCACCTCCGATCCTCATTTTTTATGGTTTGGTTGCCTTTCCCATTCATTTCAATAGACACTGCAAAAAACGAGGACAGCACACAGATGTCCTCCTTGTGCTTGACCACATCTTTATGTCCTTATGTCCATACCACAAAAAAAGATGTCCTAAGTCAATGGGTCTGCATAAAATACAGATGACACATAAAATCCATCCTTGGATCATTTGCTCAAGGGACAGCCCTCTGAGCCCTGTGCAAACTCTGTAAACTGTACAGACTGACACTGGGAAAGCAGAGATATGTCGACTAGGCCTTGCTCATGTGAAATACTTCACAATGCCTTGCATTGATGTTGACAGGGTAACAGTATATTTTGGTTTATAAAACACACTTTTTCCCCCAAAAGTGGGGGGAAAAATGCAGTGCATCTTATAAATCAATTACAAATAAGTGCTTCCACTGGAAAAGTTCATTAGTATGCACGAGGCGTGGGACTGTAGCACTGCTAGCTTTACTCATCGCTCTTTGGTCTTCTTTCAGGCCACCACTGCACTGCGTTCTGATTGCTTCTAGTATAATGATGTAGTGCACATAGGCATTCACTGTGGCTTGACAGCTCATGGGGCCCAGAAGAAGAACAGGGAGCAGTGAGTGCAAGAAAAGCGCACGCCTGGAGCAGGAGAGGTAAGTTTATTTTTTATTTTTTTGTCTGATCTGAGGTCTGGTCATATCTGAGAAAAGCTACTTAGACCAAAATGCGTCACATGCAATAAAATGTGGCAATAAATATATAGCATATTGCCAATAAGTGAGTGCTGGTCTTTTCTTTATGACTTGAATTGAAGTGCCTATCCTAAGATGCTCGCACCACAATGAAGATACTGGAATGCCGACTTGCATATGCAGTGACCAGGAATGGGGTACGCTGACGCCACTTATGCAGTGGGTCAGGATATGGGTGGATAATACAGGGTGGGCCATTTATATGGATACACCTTAATAAAATGGAAATGGTTGGTGATATTAACCACCTCAGCCCCCCTAGCTTAAACGCCCTTAATGACCAGACCACTTTTTACAATTCTGCACTACACTACTTTCATGGTTTATTGCTCGGTCATACAACTTACCACCCAAATGAATTTTACTTCCTTTTCTTCTCACTAATAGAGCTTTCATTTGGTGGTATTTCATTGCTGCTGACATTTTTACTTTTTTTGTTATTAATCGAAATTTAACGAAATTTTTCACTTTCAGTTGTAAAATTTAAAAAAAAAAGACATTTCTATATACATTTTTCTCTAAATTTATTGTTCTACATGTCTTTGATAAAAAAAAATGTTTGGGTAAAAAAAAAAATGGTTTGGGTAAAAGTTATAGCGTTTACAAACTATGGTACAAAAATGTGAATTTCCGCATTTTGAAGCAACTCTGACTTTCTGAGCACCTGTCATGTTTCCTGAGGTTCTACAATGGCCAGACAGTACAAACACCCCACAAATGACCCCATTTCGGAAAGTAGACACCCTAAGGTATTCACTGATGGGCATAGTGAGTTCATATAACTTTTTATTTTTTGTCACAAGTTAGCGGAAAATGATGATTTTTTTTTATTTATTTTTTCCTTACAAAGCTTCATATTCCACATGTCTTGCATTGAAATCTGCTGCAATGACCCGGTTACTGCGTTCACCAGAGATCAACACAATTTCTATCCGCTCCTCACGTGTTAACCTCGGCGACATGTCAATGGCTGTAAACAAAGAGAAACTTGTAAATAACTCATGAAAGAATAAAGTTACGTTAAAACCAAGCACACCATTGTTTTTCTTGTGAAATTCCCAATAAGTTTGATGTGTCACATGACCCTCTTCCTATTGAAAAAACAAAAGTTGGATTCAAAATGTCTGACTTCAAAATGGCCACCATGGTCACCACCCATCTTGAAAAGTTTCCCCCCTCACATATACTAATGTGCCACAAACAGGAAGTTAATATCACCAACCATTCCCATTTTATTAAGGTGTATCCATATAAATGGCCCACCCTGTAGTTTGTAGTTTGTTCGTGATGCCAATTTCAGAGTGGACAGGGTGCTATCACAGGGCCCTTCAAAGATGTTATAACTCACGCCCCAGGTTAGGAATGCCAGAGTGGTGTGATTGCCTATAATGTCTCTGTATGGTGGTGATAATGGTGTCAACGGTGTCATTTGCTCACTTGCAATAAATTTAGTGTAGTGATAGGAGGAGTAATAGAGGGATTTTGCAGCAGAAACTGATGTACAGACCTTTGGTAAAGTTCAAACTTGTCTTTACTGAAGATAACTTTCATCCAAGCAAAATACAGCTTTGATCTTAGATCCCAGCAGCCTTTGGCAATGGTTGGCAGGAATGAATCTTCTGCTCTATAAACCTGGAGCTTGCAGGAAAGATAGTCTGCTTAGTAGCTCTAAAAATGTGGCAGGAATTTGGCTTCTGCATTTCTTTCTATCTTCTGCTTTATGGGGACTAACTAGCTGAGGAGGACTATGGCTTCTCCTGGGTCTCTGGACTTTACTCACAGTTATCGTCTCAGGGTATGCTTTCTTCCTGGAACTGGAGGTTGTCTGCTTGCTTCATCCAGCCGAGGCTGCAGGGCTCAGGCCCGGGGATTGTGATCAATATCTCAGCCGAGACAAGATCCTGGCTTGGTTCCCTATATCGGGGAGCTCCTAACACACACACCCTACCCCTAGCAGTGGGTATCTCCTTACATTTCTCATGTAGACATCCATTCGGAAACTATTGTAACAAAATAAATAGAGAAAATATCTGAACAATAGGATCACCAACAAGGCTCCACACATATTATACAGATCATACTAACTTGACAGATATAAGGAAAGTAACAGTCCCCCAACACCACCATCTTTACCCAAAAAATGTATATAAAAAATATAAATTTAAAAATTTTTTTTTTTTAGAAGCTTTATTTAAGAACATTTTTCAAGAAGTTTTATATCCCAAGAAATTCTTCCAAAAACTCTTATCACCATATTTCTCATTTAGCACCTGGAAAATATCACTATCCATCCCGTACCTCCAAGAAGAAGAAAACACACATTCCCAAAAATCGCACCAAAAAATAAAAAATCGCACCAGAAAAATCGCACCAGAAAAATCACATCAGAAAAATCGCACCCAAAAAAACGCACAAGAAAAATTGCATCAGAAAAATCGCACATTCAACAAGAAACGCACATTCACCATATAATGCACCAATACCGCACTTATCTTTAATCACTTATGATGGATATGACAATTCCATCAAATATCCGTTGAATACACAATTGCTCATCCCCTGCCATATTGGCACATAACACACACTGAGAAAATGACAAACCAGTAACACACCTACAAATGAATGTACAAAAACATGGGCAGCCACACCCTGCAAACAACAGCAGCATCCACTCCACGTTTTTACTGTCACTCCCCTTCATTTTCTACCAATTGGAAAATGCCCCTCCCCCTGGGGTGGAGTACCTCTTCCTTTAAAAGCCAGGACATATCACTCTGCTGCAGGCCACTGAGGAAGAAGCACTGGTACCCTGCAGCATCGCCACCCTTCAGATCGCACACACAGCACTTGGATATAGGATTAAAAAGACACTCATCGATCTTTTCAAAGAACGCATAATTTCAAAGATTCACATCAATTGGAAGACTTGCATCGATACCCGCACTATTTTTCAAACTCCAAGCTGCCGCTCCCGCCCACGTGGGACGCTACGTCATGGGCAGGTAGAGCACGGCCGGCGAATAACACAGCAGCAGAACGGGTAACGTAACACCAATAGGGTGCCTCTACATTGAGCACCTGTCTATGTTCCCCCCTTTTTTTAGTTTGCAACTTATTTCTTATATCGACATACCTAACCCGTATAGACACAAAGCTAAGAATTTAGAGGGTATTCACTAGTGGCAATGGAGTAAAACAAAACTGGCCAACAGTCTCTCAGTTTTCAAGACCAGTCCACTCTGTGGCTCCCAATAGTTCTTAATTTATTTATTTTTTTAGGATAAGAAAGGCATTTTAGAGAAGGACTTCCAGGTCCTCATCGCTGCTAGAGCTACTGAAGCTCATTAGAGGGTGCTCTCGCCTCTGGTAACTTAGCTTAGCAGCTGTAGTGGTGCGCCACTGCCCTCTTATGGTGTCTTTTGTAATTGGCTGAGCAGCCAGCCTGGTGATCGCTGCAGTGACCTGCTGCAAGCCGGGATCCCTAGCCGGTGAAGAGGTGGGCAATACCTCTGGCTGGAGAGGCTCTGGGAGGCAGACTAGGGGTGCCTGTAGGAGCTTCCATGGGAGTACGTATGGCTGCACCCTGGGATTGAAGGTCAGCACTGAATTGTTAAACTGGCCCACCCGTAGTGTTGGTGATGCGGCCAGGTCAGGGATGAGGGGCTCCAGTTCTGGCTGGGGTTGTTCCCTGAACCTCCATCCTGCCGTATGGGGTCTCCTGAAGGCAGCGGACTCTCTCTGCAGAGCCTGAGTCTTCCTGCCAGGTCTATGGGGTAAGTTCAGGGGACAATGGTTTGGCCAAAATGGTCACTTCTGTGGCAAAAGGGAATGGATTGCATTGGGGTGTATTCAACTTGGTCACCCACATACAGGTTGTGACGGGCCTGTGGTAAGTAGGGGCGCTTAACGGAGCTGCGGCCCACAAATATTTAGGCTCTGGAATGATTGTCCTGGAGGAAGCCCACTCCTCTCTCCACAGCAAACCATAGGACTGTCCCGGTGCGCCTGATGAGCTTAGGGTCACCACCGGGCCGAGGGTCCTCTAGGACCTGCTTGACCCACTCCTCCATTGCCGTTTTATATTCCCACGAGGTCTAAGCATGAGCAGTTACCTCCAACGGAACCTCCGGGTTAAGCCTTCCTGACTTGGGGGTTGTCTTTTCTGGGCGGTGGAGTGGAAACTCCGGCCGCCTCCGCCGCACCAGCAAGCGTGCGGAGCGGAGCCTGTTCGGGCCTAGTGGCAGTGTCGGGACCCACCGGGCGTGGTGCAGGAGCAGCAATGGTTCGGACCGGGGCCTCAGGGAACAGAACTGCTACTACCTGATGTCGCGGCCGGGCGTCTGGTTCCGGTGCCTCCTGCTGGTCATCTTCAGCTGTCGCGGCTGTCTGCGGAACGGCGGTCAACTCCTCCGAGGACGCAACTAGTTCCTGTTTCAGGATGTCGGTCGTTGACGACGAAGCACTTTACGGTGCAGACACTTCCAGCGTCTGGACGGCTTGGCAGGTAAGGTCTTCCGCGGGAGCGGGCTTGGGTGCGACGGCCATCTTGGTCGCTGATTCGGCAGCTGCGGAGGGATCCACAGCCTCCGGGGACCAGACTGCAGACGCAAAGTCATCATCCGCTGGAGCAGGTTCAGGAACGGCGGCCATCTTTATTAGAGCAATGGCGGCCATCTGGCCACCAGTTAAGGAATTTACAGCCTCCAGGGACACTCCAAAAGCGCTGGAGCCAGCTCTCTTCACAAGATGGGAGACCTGGATCTCTGGTGGGTGAGCCATGTACACTGGTTCTCCCTGGATCGACATTTGGTCCCACTTGGGTGGTGGAAGCGCCATGTTTCTTGCGTCTCCTCTCTCACTCAGGGAAAGAGGGTGGATCCCAGAGGGAGGAGTCTTCACCCCCTTCGCTCACATTGCAAAGTTCTTGGTGGATAGGCTTGAGTTTTCCCACTTCTAGAAGGGCGTATTCAACATTTTTGCACTCCTGAGAGGGCGTTCTTAAATTTTCCTGCTTCTGAAGAGCATGTAGAAGCGGCGCCATTACAGGAATATGGCGGATTAACCCCTGGAGTGCCGATGCGCACCGTGTAGCGCTTTCTGGCACCGCAATAAAGGCAATAAAAGTAAACTTTCAGGGTTTTGGCACAATCCTTATATCTTGCAGTACTACAAGACATACAATTCGATCCTGTTGTATCAGTGTTAGGCACACAATTGGATCCTGTTAGGCACACAATTCGATCCTGTTGGCACACAGCTCGATCCTGTTGGCACACAGCTCGATCCTGTTCCAGTGACGCAAAAAATGCAGTGACCAGGAACAGGGTACGCTGACGCCACTTATGCAGTCGGTCAGGATATGGGTGGATAATAGTTTGTAGTTTGTGCGTGACGCCAATTGCAGCGTGCACAGGGTACTATCACAGGGCCCTTCCAAGATGTTATAACTCACTCCCCAGATTAGGAATGCCAGAGTGGTGTGATTGCCTATAATGTCTCTGTATGGTGGTGATAATGGTGTCAACGGTGTCTCCTACCTGGGTATGGCTGGACTCCTGGCTCCTGGCTCACTTGCAATAAATTGAGTGTAGTAATAGGAGGAGTAATAGAGGGATTTTGCAGCAGAAACTGATGTACAGACCTTTGGTAAAGTTCAAACTTGTCTTTACTGAAGATAACTCTCATCCAAGCAAAATACAGCTTTGGTCTTAGATCCCAGCAGGCTTTGGCAATGGTTGGCAGGAATGACTCTATTGCTCTATAAACCTGGAGCTTGCAGGAAAGAACGTCTACTTAGCTCTAAAAATGTGGCAGGAATTTGGCTTCTGCACTTCTTTCTATCTTCTGCTTTATGGGGACTGACTAGCTGAGGAGGACTATGGCTTCTCCTGGGTCTCTGGACTTTACTCACAGTTATCATCTCAGGGTATGCTTTCTTCCTGGAACTGGAGGTTGTCTGCTTGCTTCATCCAGCCGAGGCTGCAGGGCTCAGGCCCGGGGATTGTGATCAATGTCTCAGCTGAGACAAGATCCTGGCTTGGTTTCCTATATCGGGGAGCTCCTAACACACACACCCTACCCCTAGCAGCGGGTAGGCTACACTTCTCACTAACTTCCTTCTCCACCCAGGGTGTAGGCTGTGGGAATAGTCCACACCTCCACAGAGGGGGAGCTAAGCTGGAATGAACCAATCCAGCTTAGATGTACTAAACTGTAGCTAACTCCTTACCAACGCATTGCTACCACCTGCTGGTGAACATGGAAAATTACAACAATAATTTACATTTAACATGGTTCATGCACATTTGTAAATGATATAATGTAAAATCATATCAGATGACAAGGTAAAGGCTCTTAACAGATAGTAGCGGGGTAGAGGAGTGTTGTAACACAACTCTGGGGTGTTAAAGATACTTCATAACTGATCTGAGGTCTGATGAGGGTTGAGGGTCTGATCTGAGGTCTGATACAGATTGGGAGTCTGATATGAAGACTGATTCAGATTGGGGGGTCTGATATAAGGTCTTATAAAGTTTGGGGGTCTGTACTAAGGTCTGATACAATTTGTGGGTCTGATAAAGTTTGAGGGTCTGATATGAGGTCTAATACAGATTGTCGGTCTGACTGGGACCTTTTTACCTGAGGTGTATCTATTGGCTTCATAGTTTGACAAGACTATTACTCTTGTCATAAGACTATGAAACCAATAGATGGCGCTGTTCATGACTCACGAACAGCGCCATCTATTGGTTTCATAGTTTGACAAGACTATTACTCTTGTCATAAGACTATGAAACCAATAGATGGCGCTATTCATGAGTAGTGTAGACCGCAAATTTTCCATGCAAATGTTTTTTTCAGCTGAAAAACAAGGCAGATTATGCTCATTTGCATGTCTTTCCCATATGCCCATGTTTATCCAAATAAGTTTTTACATGACAAAAGTTATGGAATATTATGTTAGGATAATCAGAAAACTTTTTGTCTCCCTAATGATATTGATCTAGGTGCGTAGGTCCACCCAAGCCATTCAACAGATGTGAAGTAACTTTGAGGCTTATTGGCTCTCAGTCAGATGAGAGCTGGTTTGGAATGTCTCATAGTGCACAAGGCTGCCATTGTAAAGTATGCTGACTAAGCATGTCATCTGTCTCATGGATAGATTGATGACTTGCACATACCTGGCTTTTGGCATATAGCCTTTGTGTGGTTGTATATTGTATGTCATAGATAGTAGGAGTCCAAGACACATCCAGCCACCCTCTTAATGCTGTTTCCAACCCATTTTATGGGGTTTCCATCAATTTCTAACCTTTTTTTTGTGAATCAGACACCCTCTTCTCTTCTGAGCAAGGGGTATCTGGGATTCTCCCATTGACTTCTATTGTGCTCAGGTGCTCGGTAGAGCGCATGAGCATACTGATGTGTTCAGCCAGAGCACACATGCACTTTGGTGCTCGATCAACACTAACTGGCACACATTATATGGGGGTATTTTTCTACAGGCACACATTATAGGGGGAATTATTACTACTGGGGGCACTATGAGGTCATTATTACTTCTGAGGGCAAAATGAGGGACATTATTACTATTGGCGGTGCTTTTACCACATATTGCACTCTAAAAGATAATTATTACTATTAGTGGGACCTTTGGAAGGACTGTTACATTGGGATGCACCCTGGGACAGTATCAGCTTAGCACAATTATTTTTGAAAGACACTATGTTTATGGCACTATAAGTTTCAGGGATACTATTTGCTGGGCACAGTTATTTTTTAGGGCACTGTGTGCCAATAATTATTAAAGGGGCACTATCTGTGTGGTAATAGTATTTTCAGGGGCATTATCTTTTTCTGCAGTATAGTATTGGGAAGCAAAGTGGGCACAGTATTAGAAGTGGCAGGATGGGGTGTTTAGAAGGTGGGGAGAAGGATGGAAAAGTAGGAAACTAAGATTTCTGTTTGTCAAACTCTGCAGAGACAAGAGATGGCTGAAAGAAATCATTGTAGTCATCTGGTTTGAATGGAGAAGATAAAGAAAGAGAATATCTACATCAGAGGAGAAATCACTGGATGTAAGAGGTCTGTGGCACTATATTACCCTGTATGTTTTGTAGAGCTGTATGTAATGTTTTCCAAGTATGTCTTTAACAGTAGGGCTGGAGTGAAGGGAGTTAGGTTAACAAATTGGTATCGGGAAGAGGCGTTTCAGTTTTTCGCCTCAGGTAGCAGAAAGGCTAGGTGCACCCCTGGCTGAATGGGTGACTGCAAGCCGGGTTCAGAGTGAAAAACTGGATAAGTGCCTAAACTGGCATCTATGTATGTGAATCCTATTGCACCCTAAGAGTATGCCCTGTTCCCATTGCAAGATAATAATTGCAAACTGCATAAAGTCAGTTTAACCCCCTATTTTCACACAAATTAAGTGAAACCACTGTGGCTTGATTGCAAATAATCATTATTATTTGTATTTTCTGTTGGCAATGAAACAAACCAAGACACTGCAGATCTCTTCGATAAATCAATGTTGCCAACAACTGAATATGAAATTGTGGGGCACAGACGCACCCGCAAAAAAAGCAAGGCTACTTGTGTACAGAGCAACTACAGTTTCTTTAACCCATTATGGAACTGCAACCATAAGCAACTTTTTTTTATTTTTTTTAATAAGTGCTGATTTTAAATAATTGGTGGAAAGGTAAACTACCTTATGTCCATAACAGTAAATCCTATTCAAACTTTAATTTTTATCTGCTCACAAGGAAGCTGAAAGGATCAATCGGATTGGTTCCTTTGGGCAACTAAGACAGTAATCTTAGTACCAACTTAACTTACCCACTGTGCACAGAACTACGGTGTCAGCCATGTGTCAGCCACATATCTTCTATTAAGTGCGACTCCAATTTCTCGAAATGATCCCATAATAGTGAAGTATTTCCTATCTAATTGTGGCTTTCTTGTAGTGATGAACGAACATCGTCCAGGATGGTTCGCAAACGCGAGTTCACGGCGGGCCCCATTCACTTTAATGGCAAGTGAACCTGAAACACCTTCAGCTCATATTTGCAGCCACCAAATACTTAGTAGAAGTGTACAAGTAGTCCTACTGTACAACATGGACAGTGACATAAAAGAAATATGTATCTTAATAAGGGGACATTTTTATGTGTCTTAAAGGGAAATTCTCAGAAATGTGCCCTGTTGGAGCCTAGAAAAATTGTATTTTAGGCCACGGGAGTACGGGCCTTAAAAATTAGGCATTCACCTGACATAAAAGAAATTCTGATTATGTGGCTTGAGGTACATTATGCGGTCAATGGATCCAAATTTTACTGTAGGTTACTGGACTACAGGCCCCAAACATTAGGCATTCACCGGACAGAAAAGATCAAGTAATTACGTGGCCGGAGGTATATTGCACGGTGAATGGATATCAATTTTACTGCAGGCAAGTACAAATACAGGTCAAATACATATATTTAAAAGAACAAAAAATATAAAATTGGATTAAAAACAAAATCCCCCCTTTTGAAAAAAACCCTAATGATAATAGTTGAAATTCGATAACACGTGGTCGTCACTGGTGTTGAATTCCTCCGAGGCCGCAACAATTATTCACTCAGCGTACGTAAAAGAACAAGTAATAATGTGGCTGGAGGTAGATTACACGGTCATTGGATATCAATTTTCCAGCAGGCCAGTGCACCACTGGCGCCAAAAATTATGCATTCAGCGTACATAAAAGAACAAGTAAGTAAGTGGCTGAAGGTAGATTACACGGTCATTGGATATAAATTTTCCAGCAGACCAGTGTACTACAGGCCACAAAAATTATGCATTCAGCATACATAAAAGAACAAGTAAGTATGTGGCTGGAGGTAGATTACACGGTCACTGGTTATCCAAATTTCTAAAACCCACTTTTTGAGGACCAGTTCAGGTCGAAGTCACTTTATGAGGCTTACATAGTGGAAACGCCCTAATACATTACCCCATTGTAGAAACTACACCCCTCAAGTTACTCAAAACAGATTTTACTAACTTTGTTAACCCTTTAGTAGTGATGATAAAGCACCAAAGTATTCGGATGTTCGGGTGTTCGACCCGAACACATTGCTATATTTGTGTGTTCGGCCGAACACCTGAGTATAATGGAAGTCAATGGGAGACAACCAGGCACCCCCTGCTCTGAAGAGGGATGGGGGCCTGGTCTATTGGAAAAAGTCAGAAAGTGACAGAAACACCACCAAAATTGATTGGGAACAGCATGAGGACAATGTCTGGATGCATCATTGACTCCCAGGTCGCTGCTGGGAACCATGTTGTCCGAGTTGTATGCTACTTTTACAGACTGACAAAAATACACACAAAAGCCCCCAAAAATCAATTTTGCAGGAAAAATTATTAGGAAACATTCTTTCCTGTACATTCAATTGTATATAAAGTGCAAGCGCTGCAAAAAATTACAAGCAAGAGGCACTCCGAAACAGCCTGTATGTAACATAAAGGAGGGCCTCATTCACATTGTGGTACAATTGTTCAGGTACTGTGACTCCTAAGCTCATAAAGCCTATGCACTAAGTGAAAGGGCTCCCAAAAATTACAAGGAACCGGCACTCCAAAACACCTTTTGTTACACATAAGGAGGGCATCATACACAGTCTTGAAAAATGATGATTGATGGCCTGCTGGTGACCCTCAAAAACATTTGGAGCAAGTCCTGCTGATCTGACCATCTAAAACCTTAGGGGCGAGGGCCTTCTGCCGCATTGGTGACTCTAGATAACCTCTGGGTGATTGCACATCCCCATGACGGCGACGATCCATTTGAATGTCTGCCCGATCAACTTTTGATGTTCTTTTATGCGCCTACTATGGTGATCACGGGTAACGGGGAATCAGGGTTCCAGGCCAGAGATGGAGCCTGAGAAAGGGATACCACATCCAAGGGAGGTCAATGGAGGAAATGTGATCGAGCGGAAATGTGGGAAAAGTTATCAAAGCGGAAGGATCGAATGAAAGGAGGGGGCACACGGCAATTACCTACTCCCGACTTGGGGAGGTAGTGACGATAAATAACAATACAGGACTCCTAAGATGCCCTGTTATTGGAATGATTAATAAAAAATTACAGGGAATATCACTGGGGTATTTTGGATTTGGAAACCCTAGACAGGAGAGGCCCGCTGCCGCTTTGATGACTCTAGATAACTTATGCCTGATCGCACGTCCCCGTGACGTACACGATCCAATTGGATATCTTCTCTATCAACTTTCGATGTTCTTTTCTGCGCCTACCATGTTGATCACGGTTAGTGGCGAATCAGGGTTCCACGCAGGAGAAGGAGCATGAGAAAGGGATACTACATCCAAGGGAGGTCAATGACTGAAATGTGATGGAGCGGAAATGTGGGACAAGTTGTTAAAGCAGAAAGATCAAATGAAAGGAGGCGGCGCGCGTCAATTAAAGACAAATTTTTGAAAATTAAGTCCCTGTCACCTATGCAGAGCAGGGTTTTGTATACGGCAAAATTGGTAAAATGTCACCTGACAATGTAACAGATGACTTTTTGAAATTTATGTCCCTGTCACCTATGCAGAGCAGGGGTTTATTCACGGCAAAAATGGTAAAATGTCACCCAAGAATGTAACAGACGCTTTTGCACCCTGCTCCCTCTTTTGCTGTGCTGGTGCCTCTGTGCGACCAATGCCTCTTCCTCCGAACTAGACAGGTCACTCGCATGATCTTAATTCCATGTGGGGTCTAGTATCTTATCATCCTCTACATCATCTTCCAGCCACTCTTCACCCCTGCCCTCGTCGGTCTGCATACTGCAGAAAGCTGCAGCAGTTGGCACCTGTGTTTTGTCATCATCAGAGACAGGCTGCTGTGGTCTTCCAATGTCCTCATCCTGAAACATAAGTGGTTGGGTATCAATGCATTCAATCTCTTCCACTTTTGGTGCAGGGCTATGTGGATGGCCCACAGAAACCCTGCCAGAAGAGTCATCAAAAAGCATAACAGACTGCTGCATGACTTAGGGCTCAGACTGCTTGCCTGATTTGCAAGGGGGTGAGTTGAAAGACAGATGGCCATGGGCTGTAGGTGCCAACTCTGATCTTTCAGCAGGGGACTGGGTGGGAGACAATGTGAAGGAACTGTAGGCACTGTCAGCCCCCCAATCTACTATAGTCTGTACTAGTTCTGGCCTCACCTGATTCGTACTGTCCTAAATGGAGTGAAGGATGCAAATGTATTTTCTAGCGCAAAAGATGAGCATTTGTCACCCATCAATGTAACAGACGAATTAGTGAAATGTATTTCCTTATCCACTAGGTAGAGCAGGGGTATATCACAGCCAAAAATTGGTGAATGTCAACCAACAATGTAACAGACAAATTAGTGAAATGTATTTCCCTTTCCACTATGTAGAGCAGGGGTATATCAGAGCCAAAAATTTGGGAATTTCACCAGACAATGTAACAGACAAATTGGTGAAATGTATTTCTCTGTCTACTAGGTAGAGCAGAGGTATATCACAGCCAAAAATTTATGAATTTCACCCGACAATGTAACAGACAAATTAGTGACATTTATTTACCTGTCTACTAGGTAGAGCAGGGGTATATCACAGCCAAAAAGTGGTGATTTTCACCCGGCAATGTAACAGACAAATTAGTGATATTTATTTAACTGTCTACTAGGTAGAAAAGGGGCATATCACAGCCAAAAATTGGTGAGTTTCACCCGACAATGTAACAGACAAATTAGTGAAATTTATTTCCCTGTCTACTTGGTAGAGCAGGGGTATATCACAGCCAAAAATTGGTGAATTTCACCCGACATTGTAACAGACAAATTAGTGAAATTTATTTCCCTGTCTACTAGGTAGAGCAGGGGTATATCACAGCCAAAAATTGGTGAATTTTACCCGACATTGTAACAGACAAATTATTGAAATGTATTTCCCTGTCCACAAGGTAGAGCAGGGATATATCACAGCCCAAAATTTGGGATACGTAACCAACAATGTATCAGACAAATTAGTGAAATGACTTAAAATTAAATAAAATAAAATACGTAAAAATGAAAAAAATTATCTTGCTCTATGAGGTGGAGATCCATATGGAGTAGGAGGTTGAGGAGGCGGTGAACGTAGCGGTGTAGGTGGAAGCGGCGGTGGAGGAGGACGAGGTAGCCAACACTGTTTTTTGGTTTTTATTTTTTTATTTTATTTTTTGTTTAAATTAGGGTACACCCCAAAAGAGTGGGAAATATCAAAAATACAACAATGAGCAATTGCGCTGTAGTATAACAATGCCTGGGTAAGGCTGATATACATGTCTATTTGCACAAGGTACGGACAAGTCCTGTGGGATCCATGCCTGGCTCATTTTAATGAATGTGAGCTTGTCCACATTAGCTGTGGACAGGCGGCTGCGCTTGTCTGTGATGCGAAAATACACTGGCTGCAGGGCAGGAAAGCACCTCCAAGGGCAAGCTCAGGGCCACTTTGGAGACCCAGAAGTTGAAGGGAGCAGACCCGTCATTAAAGTACGTGTAGGCGTGTGCACACATACTGCTCCACCATGTTGGTAAAATGTTGCCTCCTGCTAAGACGTTCCATATCAGCTGGTGGTGCTGGTTGTTGTCGTGTGCTGACAAAGCTTTTCCACATTTTGGCCATGCTAACCCTGCCTTCTGAGGTGCTGGTGGTGCCCCAGCTGCGTTGGCGACCTCTTCCTCCTCCTCTGCCTTCGCCTTGTGCTTACACTGTGCCCCCGCTTTCACATGGGAATGCCACCAGCAGCGCGTCTAACAGCGTGCGCTTGTACTTGCACATCCTACGATCACGCTCCAATGAGAGAATTAAGGACGGTACGTTGTCCTTGTAACGGGGATCCAGCAGTGTGGCCACCCAGTAATCAGCACAAGTTAGAATGTGGGCAACTCGGCGGTCGTTGCGGAGACACCTCAGCATGTAATCGCTCATATGTGCCAGGCTGCCCAGAGGCAACAACAAGCTGTCCTCTGTGGGAGGTGTATTGTCTGTGTCCTCTGTATCCCCCCAGCCACGCACCAGTGATGGCCATGAGCTGGTTTGTGTGCCACCCTGCTGTGAACACGTTTCCTCCTCCTCCATCTCCTCCTCCTCATGCTCCACCTCGTCATCCTCCAGAACTGTGCCCTGGCTGGACAATTGTGTACCTGGCGTTTGTGGGTGCAGGAACCCACCCTCGGAGCCACTTGTGAATCACTGGCCTGAAACCCTATGAAATGATCCCTCTTACTCCTCCTGTGCCACATCCTCTTCCATCATCGCCAGAAGTGTTTTTTTTTTCAAAGAGGCATAGAAGTGGGATAGTAACGCTGAGAACGGCGTCATCGGCACTGGCCTGGAGTACTCAAACAGTGCAACAAGGAACACAGGTCTCGCATGGAGGTACAGTCATTGGTGGTGAAGTGGTGCTGTTCCGCATAGCGACTCACCAGTGCGTGCTGCAGCTGAAACTCCACTATAGCCAGCTGCTGCTCGCACAGTCTGGCCGGCATGTGCAAGGTGGAGTTCCACCTTGTGGGCACGTCGCATATGAGGCGGTGAGCGGGAAGGCCCAAGTTACGCTGCAGCGCTGACAGGCAAGCAGCAGCAGGGTGAGAACGCGGAAAGCGCGCACAGACGGCCCGCACTTTCTGCAGCAGCTCTGACATATCGGGGTAATTTTTAAGGAACCACTGCACCACCTAATTCAGCACATGCATCAGGCAACGGATGTGCGTCGAACTGGCTAGGCCCAGAGCTGCTACGAGATTTCGTCCATTATCGCACACCACCATGCCGGGCTTGAGTCTCACTGGCACCAACCACTCATTGGTCTGTTGCTCCATGCCTGTCCACAGCTTCTGCGCGGTGTGGGGTTTGTCCCCCAAACAGATGAGTTTTAAAACTGCCTGCTGTCGTTTACCCCTGGCTGTGCTGAAGTTGGTGGTGAAGGTGTAACAATGACCCGATGAGGAGGCGGTAGAGGATGAGGAAGCTGAGTAGGAGGAGGAAGCAACAGGAGGCAAAAAGAAGCGCCCTGAAATTCTCGGTGGTGGAAGGACATGCGCCAAACTGCTATCCGCCTCAGGCCCAGCCACCACTGCATTAATCCAGTGTGCTGTTTGGGAGATATAACGTCCCTGACCATGCTTACTAGTCCATGTATCCATAGTTAGGGGGACCTTGCCACAGATGGCGTTGCGCACTGCACAGCTGATTTTGTCCCCCACTTGGTTGTGCAGGGAAGGGATGGCTCGCCTTGAAAAGTAGTGGCGGCTGGGCACGACGTACTGTGGGACAGCCACCGCCATAAGGCTTTTAAAACTCTCCGTCTCCACCAGACGGATTGACAGCATTTCAAAGGCCAGTAATTTTGAAATGCTGGCATTCAGGGACAGGGATCGCGGGTGGGTAGGGGGGTACTTCCTCTTTCGCTCCAGTTTTTGGGAGATAGAGAGTTGAACGCTACCATGGGACATTGTGGAGATGCTTGATGACCCAGGTGGTGGCGTTGCTGGCAGATCCTCTCTTTGTGGGGTGGCAGGTGCCACTGTCACTCCAGAAGTGGATGAAGAGGCCGAGACTGCAGCAGAAGAGGAAACAGGAGGAGCCAGAAACCTTTGTTGGTTTTTCAGGTGTCTACTCAACTGCAGCTTGTGCTTTGCACTTAGATGCCTGGTCATGCAGGTTGTGCTCAGGTTGAGAACGTTTATGCCTCGCTTCAGGCTCTGATTGCACAGCACGCAAACCACTTGTGTCTTGTCATCAGCACATTGTCTGAAGAACTGCCATGGTGTGCTCGGTCCCTTGTTGCGGTGGGCAGTACCAGGTGTACTGTCTAGGGGACGGCCGCTCCGCTTTTGCACCCTGCTCCCTCTTCTGCTGTGCTGTTGGCTCTGTGCGACCACCGCCTCTTCCTCCAAACTACACAGGTTACTCGCATGACCTTGATTCCATGTGGGGTCAAGGACCTCATCTTCCTCCACATCATCTTCCACCCAGTCTTCACCCCTGCCCTCCTTGTCAGTCTGCACACTTTCGAAAGCCACAGCAGTTGGCACCTGTGTTTCGTCATCGTCCGAGACGTGCTGCGGTGGTCCTCCCATGTACTCATTCTGAAACTTAAGTGGTTAGGCATCGGTGCACTCAATCTCTTCCACTTCTGGGGCAGGCTTATGTGGATGGCCCTGCGAAACCCTGCTAGCAGAGTCATCAAATAGCATCAAAGACTGCTCCATGACTTGGGGCTCAGACTGCTTGGCTGATTTGCAAGGGGGGGAGGTGAAGGACTGATGGCCATGGGCTTCAGGTGCCAACTCTGATCTTTCAGCAGGAGACTGGGTGGGAGACAATGTGAAGGAACTGGAGGTACTGTCAGCCACCAAATCTACAATTGCCTGTACTTGTTCTACCATTCGTAGAGCAGCATTCGGTCCTACCAAATAATGCTGAAGGTTATGTCGCCTACTTGCACCTGAGGAAGGTGTTTCACTTGTGGGTGTACCTGGCACAGATCGACCAAGTCCTCTCCCTGCAACAGGAACTTCACCAGCAGCACCACGACCGGGGCCACGTCCATTATTTGATGCTTTCCTCATTCTTTGCGTTCACCAACCAAACTAACAGATGGTTTATGTCAGGCGACAATGTAACCGCCAATAGTCAACAATTAAGTTCACAGAGAGTGAAGGCAGTGTCGGTGTCATAAAGAGGAAAAATTTCTTGAGGTCACACAACAATGTGACAGGCGAATTTAATACAATTACTTCACGGTCCCAATTTTTTTTAATTTGTCAACCAACAATGTAACTGCAGTATTGACTGGTTGTATTTGACTGTGACAAATGCAGCAAAGGCCCCAAATGTAGGGTCTTGCCCAAATTGGGTGTTTTTTTGTAAAACCAGAATACAACAGAGGTATCTAACGCTTGTATTTGACTGTGGCAAATGCAGCAAAAGCCCCAGATGTAGGGTCTTGCAAAAAATTTGTGTTTTTTTAAAACCAGAATATAACCGCAGTATCTAACGCTAGTATTTGACTGTGACAAATGCAGCAAAGGCCCCAGATGAAATGTCTTGGAAAAAATTTTCTTAAAATTTTTTTTAAACCCAGAATAGAACAGCAGTATTATATTCGCGAATTCTCGAAGTGCCGATATTCGCGATTAAAATTTGCAATTCGAATATTCGTGATCAACACTAGTGGCACCCAACTCAGCTCGGGCCCATCACTGGTGCGTGGCTGGGGGGGATACGGAGGACGCAGACGATACGCCTCCCACAGAGGACAGCTTGTCCTTACCTCTGGGCAGCCTGGCACACATGAGCGACTACATGCTGCAGTGCCTGCACAACAACAGCAGAGTTGCCCACATTTTAACGTGTGCTGACTACTGGGTGGCCACCCTGCTGGATCCCTGTTACAAAGACAATGTGACGTCTTTAATTCCCTCACTGGAGCGTATTCGGAAGATGCACGACTACAGGCGCACGCTGGTAGACGCGCTCCTGAGAGCATTCCCGACTGACGCCGGAGGACAAGTGGAAGCACAATGCAAAGACAGGGGAGGAGGAAGAGGTCGCCAACGCAGCTGTGTCAGCACCAGCACCTCAGAAGGCAGGGTTAGCATGGCCGACATGTGGAAAAGCTTTGTCACCTCGCCGCATCAACCGGCCCCAACTGCTGATATGGAGCGTGTTAGCAGGAGGCAGCATTTGAACAACATGGTGGAACAGTACCTGTGCACATGCCTACACGTACTGACTGATGGTTCTGCCCTGTATGCCTTGGAGGTGCTGGCCTGCCCTGCAGCCAGTGTATTCTCTGAACGTGTATTTAGCACGGCAGGAGGCGTCATTACAGTCAGACGCAGCCGCCTGTCCACAGCCAACGTGGACAAGCTCACGTTCATCAAAATGAACCAGGCCTGGATCCCACAAAGACTTGTCTGTACCTTGTGCAGAATAGACAGTTCTAACAGCCTCAACCATCCATCCTTGTACTCAAGTGCACTTATTCCTTTTTTTTTTTTTTATATGTCCCAATATTTTGGGGGATACCCCTATGTAAAAATGCAAAATAACACACATGGCTACCTATTCCTCCTTCACCGCCGCTTCCACCTACACCGCCACGTGAGCCTACACTGCCACATCCACCCATTCACCGTCTCCTCAACCTCTTCCTCCTACATCATTCCTAATTTTATTTTAAGGTCTTTTAAGGTTTTTTTTAAGGTCTTTTAAGTTTTTTTAATTCATTTCCCTATCCACATTTGTTTGCAAAACATTTGCCATGCTCTTAAGCACATTTTGCTGCCTTTTGCAGCCCTCTAGCTTTTTCCAGGGCTATTTTAGAGCCATTTTAGTGGCCAAAAGTTCGGGTCCCCATTGACTTCAATGGGGTTCGGGTTCAAGTTCGGGTCCGAACCCGAACTTTTTTTTCAAGTTTGGCCGAACCTGCCGAACCCGAACATCCAGGTGTCCGCTCAACTCTAGTTACAACTAATACATTTCTGGAGAAGGGTTGTTGATCCAAGGAGTTATTCTGTTTTTTCCCCCTAAAATAAGGAAAATTGGCCTTAGCATCACAGTTTTTTTTTACCTTCCTCTGGATCAACTTGCAGGATAACAGGCTGAACTGGATGGACAGATGTCTTTTTTCAGCCTTATAAACAATGTTATTATGTGTTTAGTGATCCGGGAGTAATAACAATACCTCAGTGCTTTAACTAATTGTGGTTCAGTATTAGAAAAAATTACTTTTCTAAAATATTTTCTATTAACTTTATTTAACTACGCTTGATGTTCCAATGGTAGAACAATGCCTGCCAGGGGAATTGGAGCACAGTAACAGAAAGGCAGATTTCCAATTACTCTATAAAGTAGGTACATAAAAAAATTAATCGGTGCAGTTGTTTGGACCTTGATTATATATTAGTAACAAAATGGTGTTCAAAGGGACTCATTCACTTTTATCCTGAGGTTTATCTTTATGCTAATAATATCGTTTCACATATATAAAATACTGTCAATAAAGTAAGTGTATATAATATTTGTGCCAGTGACTATTTCCCTGAACATTTTATCTTCTTTCTCCTTTATCTTTTTTCATATCCATAACAATATAAGCAGTAAATAATTAGTGCTGGCTTTAGAGCCTATACTTTTCCAGTCAATGACACGCTCAAGGTCTCTTGTTGCTACTATTTGACCTTGGTTTTAAAAGCATATAAAGAAAGAATATACGACCTTGTAACTGGAAATCAGTCTATCAAGAATAATTCTGACAATCTAATACAGAAAATACACACTTACAATTTTTTCATAAGTCGTTTTTTTTAAAACAGTTCTTAGAATCAAGACAATAAAGTGAGAGTTATTCATGACTTTGCAAATTTATAGAATTTTAGTAATTCTTATATTTTCCACAGTTGCTAATTGCAATATGATAATGATTTAGTAGCAATATGTATTACAGCTGTATGGGATTAAATGGGGGACTTTGATATGGATGGTATGTCTTTAGGATAGAAGTCACAACTAAATTAAAGCATGAACAGCAAGGGGATCACCTTAAAGAGTTGTAGTACATGAGGCTCTAAGGATTAAATGTCCATACTAGCTAAAGGACCCGGCTTCACAGGGGTATATTTAATCTATTTCATTTAATTTTTGTGTGTCATTAAAAGAAATCGACAGTAAGACTATAACAGTGACCTCCACAGCCCCCCCACCCCTTAACACTGACCCCCCCCCCACAGTGCCCCGTCTCCTTAAAATGGGACCTCCACAGGGGTGGAGCTAGCGCCGGAACAACATGGACGCTTGAGGCTGCAGCTACGTGACTGTTATCACCACAGAAGCCTTACTACTTTATGCTGGCGATCCGAACATGGTTAAAATCGGAGGCCCCAGAACCGGAGATCACACTGCACAAGACATGGATAAATTTATCAAAAAAGCAGCGGCTTTGCATGTGTCCAGAGACACCAAGATGGCGCCGACCCCGACTCGCGCCCCGCGCTCCAAACAACCTGAGATGTCGGATCATGCAGCCGGAGGAGAGGAGGACGCTGATGAGCTCCCCATATCGCGTACATTCTTAAAAGAGATTCTATGTTCCTCTTTAACTTCAGCACTAGAGCCACTAAGCTCCGACCTCGCTGCAATCAAGCAGGAGATTACTTAAGTGGGTAACCGTGTTGAGACGCTTGAGAACAAGCAGGAGGCTATCATACTGCATCAGACGCAGGTATCCCAGCGCTTCCAGGCTATCCAGCTTAAGATGAATTACCTCTGCAACTCCCTGGAAGACCAGGAAAATAGAGGTAGGCTCAACAACTTGCGATATAGGGGGGTCCCTGAGACCGTTGATACAGGTGACATCCCCAGCACAGTAGTGCAGATATGTATGTCCCTTCTCGGGCCAGAAACAGCCCATGAAGTTATACTTGAAAGAGCGCACCGAGCCCTAAGGCCCAAGCCTGCAGCTTCAGCCCCACCAAGGGACATAATATGTAAATTCCTCAGCTTCCCTGTTAAAGAAGCAGTCATTTACAAATCCCGTCAATCAAGCAAAGTTTCCTGGGACGGTCACGATATTCAAATCTTTCAAGATCTAGCCCAGTCCACCCTGGACAAAAGAAGAGCCCTGAGACCGATAACAAGCTGGCTCAGAGAACACAGGATTCCTTATAGATGGACCTTTCCTTTTGGCCTGTCCTTCATGTTTGAGGGTCGCAGACTTTCTGTATCCAACTACACTGATCTGGACTCAATCTATGATCATCTGCAGATAGAGCCCCTCAGGATCGAAAACTGGGACCCCATCCAGGATCTGGGCAATCTCCCTGAAATCCCACATCCAGACACCTGGGAACGTCTACGTACTCCTAAGCGTCAAAAGAGTCCTAGGAATTCCAGGAGAACAGCACCAAGAAGACTTCCTATGGACAACTGATCATCTCTCACCCACCAGCTGTCTAAGCTTTTGGTGATAACTAACATATTTTTTCTTTTTCTCCCCCTTTCCATCCCCAGGCATGACCATGCCTACTCTACAACTAGTTATGCTAGTACGGTTATTTGTTATATATGCTGTTTATTCCTTTGTTATTTTAGGATGTACTCTATTGCACTATTTCTCTGATTTCCCACAGATGGAAGGAATTCTATGTGTTTGTATGTGTCGTACAGAGATTTTGATGTATGTGCCCTCTGGAGTAGGGAACGGCAGAGCTATACCCTCTAATTTATGAGCTGCTATGGCGGATTTACAAATTACCTCCTATAATGTAAAGGGCTTTAATGCCCCTTCTAAACGCTGCCAAATTTTCTCTGAATTGAAAAAAAGGGGCTGCTCTGTAGTCTTCCTCCAGGAGACACATTTCAGAATTAATCATTATCCAAATCTTTCCCATGCTTACTTCTCCAATTGGTACCATTGTGGCTCTGACTCATCTGCTTCTAGAGGAGTTAGTATAGGCTTCAGCAGGAACACACCATTCATATTCTTGGACCATATCCAAGACCCCGAGGGTAGATTTATTATTTTAAAGGGTACTATAGCTAACCAAGTCTACACATTTATTAATGTTTACGCTCCAAACGTCGACCAGGCTACCTGGCTCAATAAAGTCCTACAGATGTTTGACCACTTTAGAGAAGGAGTGACTGTTCTGGGAGGTGACCTTAACCTTACACTGGTCCCCCCGATTGACTCCTCATCCCAAAGGTCTGCTATCTCTAATAAAGCTTTGTGTAAATTGAGAAAATCCCTCTACGACCATTGCCTGGTCGACGTCTGGAGAACCCTACACCCCAATGTAAAGGACTATACCTTTTACTCCAACCCGCATGGTTCATACCAGCGTTTGAACTATCTTTTTGTTTCCTCTGAACACATCCAATTATGCACCAAGGCCCAAATAGGTTCTATTAGTCTATCTGATCACGCCCCTCTTTGGATGCATATACTCACCCCTAATAAGCCTCTCAAAATGTTTCACTGGAAACTCAATGAACAGTTGATCCAAACCCCAGAAAATAAAGAGAGAGTCCAAAAATGGCTGAGCAAATTTTTCTAAACCAATGATACCCCTGATATCCATCCATATACCCTCTGGGACACCCACAAAGCTTTTATCCGGGGACAACTGATAAGCTTAGGCTCATATACGAAAAATCTAAGATGTGCTCACATTGACTCCCTCCTGAAAGACATTAGAGATATAGAGGCCCTGCATAAGAGATCCCTGCTAGACTCCCATCTATCTAAACTAATGCTATTAAGGGCCGAACTAAAGAACCAACTAAACACCCAATCTGCTAAATTTTTCTTACACACGCAATATAAATACTTTGCCCACGGGGACAAAGTGTCCAAGTTTATGATGTCCAGAATCAAAAAAAGAAAGGCCCAAAACTATATCTGTAAAATTTGCAGTAAAGACGGCACTTTACTTACTAATACACAGGACATATCTCAGAGATTTAAGGATTTTTATAGCTCCCTATATAACCTTCCTCCCCAGGATAGTGACACCACGAGCCATACACACCAAGACTCGATAGATCTTTTCCTCCGCTCCATTAATATACCCCAAATTGATGATATTCAGACTAAAGCCCTAAAATTCCCATTCACTGGCGATGAACTTCTTTTAGCAATTAAACAGCTCCCCAAAGGGAAAGCCCCCGGCCCAGATGAGTTCCCAGCTTTTTACTTCCGCTCCTTCCAAACCATCCTCCTCCCTCACCTGCTCAATGTTTGCAACCGATCCCTGCAGGGTGACCCTCTTTCTAAAGAGATGACAAAAGCCAACATCACTATTATACCCAAAGAAGGGAAAGACCCCACGGAATGTGGCAATTACCATCCTATATCCCTTCTAAACATAGACTTAAAATTATTGGCCAAGCTATTGGTGAACCGACTTGCCCCTCTTTTACCTAAACTTGTCCATAGAGACCAAACAGGCTTTATCAAAGGTAGAGAGGGAAAGGATAATACAGCAAGAGTAATTAATGCTATTCTTCACGCCTCAAAACATCATCATCCCTTAGTCCTGATCAGCACCGACGCCGAAAAAGCATTTGACCGTATTCACTGGAATTTTATGCACAGCACTATGACACAGTTTGGTATACCTTTAGCTTTTATGCGTTCCATTAAAGCTATGTACACCAATGCCTCGGCGTCGGTGCTGGTTAATGACACTACCTCACAACCCTTTTCCATAAAAAATGGGACTAGACAAGGGTGCCCCCTTTCCCCCTCAATCTTTGTCTTAACAATTGAACCCCTCCTTGCTCTCATACGCTCAGAGAATGACATTGCAGGGCTTAAACTAGGGGATTGTGAGCATAAAATAGCAGCATTTGCTGATGACCTCTTAATAATGTCCTCCAACCCTGAAACCTCTTTACAACGGATCTACACTATCCTGGACAATTTTAGCTATATTTCCAACTTTAAAATTAATATGAAAAAGTCCCACATTCTCAGTATGGGACTCAACCCCAGACTCAGGTCCAAATTATTACATTCTTCACCGTTTAATTGGGACTCACCCCACATTACATACTTAGGAGTTAAAATCCACCCGGATCCATCTTCACTTTATAGACTGAATTATCTCCCTCTACTTAGCGCTATCAAAAACCAACTAAATTCCCTGGCCCCCCCTTTACTATCTTGGTTTGAACGTAAAAATATGGTTATGTCACTAGTCCTACCTAGACTAAACTACCTTCTCCAGGTCCTTCCCATCCCATATTTCTAACTCCTTTTTTCATTCCTTGGAACAAGCCATTCATTCCTTCATTTGGAATGGTAAAAAAGCAAGAAAATTTTAGCTATATTTCCAACTTTTAAATTAATATGAAAAAAGTCCCACATTCTCAGTATGGGACTCAACCGGAGACTCAGGTCCAAATTATTACATTCTTCACCGTTTAATTGGGACTCACCCCACATTACATACTTCGGAGTTAAAATCCACCCGGATCCATCTTCACTTTATAGACTGAATTATCTCCCTCTACTTAGCGCTATCAAAAACCAACTAAAATCCCTGGCCCCCCCTTTACTATCTTGGTTTGGACGTAAAAATATGGTTATGTCACTAGTCCTACCTAGACTAAACTACCTTCTCCAGGTCCTTCCCATCCCTATTCCTAACTCCTTTTTTCATTCCTTGGAACAAGCCATTCGTTCCTTCATTTGGAATGGTAAAAAAGCAAGAATTAACATTAATACCTCACCGAGGCCTAGAACACATGGGGGTATAGGCCTTCCAAATCCCCTACTATATAATAGGGCCATACTTCTTTCCAGAACCCTTGACTGGTTTAGAGGCCCTGAACAAAAATTGTGGGTAGCAATGGAAACTCCTAGATACCTTCCGACCCTGAGAGCTCTACTTGTGGACCCTTTTCACAACATCTTCTCCACCTACAAGTATAACTCCATAGCGATAGCTACTCTTGAGGCCTGGAAGTGGCTTCAAAGCTCAAAGTGGGGTTTCCCATCCCCTTCCCCCCTGATTCAGGTCAGAGATGTTATAAGTTTAGCCCCCCTGGAGCTCCGACAAAGTGTCCCCCACAACATACGCTTCTCTGAAGTATCTATCCTCTCCATCTTTTTGAAGACCGAGACTAGCAAAATAGTTCAGGAATCAGTCATCTCCTCCCTCCCAGGGATCAGATCCCAACCTCACTTGATATGCTTTCTGCTCACTTATATAAATAAAAACATCCCTTTAAATTCTCTGCTCAGACCTCTCACCTGGCTCGAAAGCCTTATTCACAACCACTCCCCCCCACGAAAACCTATATCCTCACTCTATAGATATCTCAGTACACCCATCTCGCCCCCAAAACCTTCTTTCATAAGCCAATGGGAAAAAGACTTAAATATCCAGTTTTCGCCTGATGATCAAACACTTCTTTTTAAAACACCACATACATCCTCAAGATGTACCAGAATCCAGGAAAACGGATACAAAATAATAACTAGGTGGTACAAAACTCCTGATATGATAAAAGTAGTTCGGACACCTGCTGGAGATGTGGGGAAGGACGTGGAACAATGCTCCATATTTGGTGGACCTGTCCTTCTATCTTTAGTTGGTGGAAGAATATATTCAAAAGATGCAACGAAATTTGCAAATCCAACATCGCCCCTTCACCAACGTTAGCCCTTCTGGGTTTGCCACAGGATCACAAAACAAGAGTTACCCCGCTCTTCAAGATCTTAATTATATCCGCCAGACTCCTAATCCCCACCCACTGGTTGTCACCTGACCTTCCTCCCCTCGATCATTGGTTCAACAAGGTAGACTCTATTTACAGGTTTGAGGAGATTGTGGCTTGGGAGAACAGATCCCACCACAAATTTAGGTCTCTTTGGGAAAATTGGAGATCCTTTAGAGGCTTCAGCTAACCTAACCATTTGTTTGGTTTTCTGGAGATACTTCTTTACTTCCTCTCACCAGACCCGGACTACAGATACATAGAACAAAGCAATGTTTATGTATATCCTTAATGTTGGTTGATTTTTCTGTGTTGTATATTTGTTACCGCAACACTCCCTTATAAAAGGGGAATCTATTCTCTCGTTTCATTGAATTGAAATGAATGTAACATATATTTAATTTTCAATAAATCTTTTAAAAATTAAAATAAATAAATAAATGGGACCTCCACAGCAGCCCACCCCATTAACTTTGACCTTTACAGCATCCTGCACCTTTAACAATGAGTTCCACAGCACCCCACCCCCTTGACAGTGACCTCCACAGGGGACCGCTCCCTTAACAGTGACCTCTACTGCACCTGGCCATAACACTGACCATAGGTTACAGTCCCCTTAACTGACCTCCACCATTCCCGACCCCCTTAACAGAGACCTCCACAGCGACTGCCCCTTTAACAGTGACTGCCACAGTACCCTGCTGCCTTAACAGAGACCTCACAGTACTCCGCTGCCTCTTTAATAGTGGCCTCCACAGTCCCTTCCACCCTTAACAGTGACCACTACAGCGGCCTGCCCACATAACAGTAACATCCACAGCGCCCTCCCATTTAACTGTGACCTCCACAGCAGCCGCCCATTTATTAGTTACCTCCACAGTACCCCGTCTCGTTAACATTGATTTCCACAATAACCCATTCCTTTAACAGTTACCTCCACAGAGCTCTGTTCCCTTAGAATGTGACTTCCACAACACCCCACCCCCTTAACAGTGACCTTTACAGCACCCTGCCCCTTAACACTGACCTCCATAGAGGACCGTCCCCTTAACTGTGACTTCCACCTTTCCCTGCCCCCTTTACAGAGATCTTCACAGTGCTTGCCCCTTTAACAGTGACCTCCACAGCATTGCGTCCCTTTAACAGTGACCTGCACAGCGGCCGTCCCTTTATTAGTGACCTCCACAGTACCCTATGTCCTTAATAGAGTTGAGCGAACCCGAACTGTAAAGTTCGGGTTCGTACCAAACTTTAGGTTTTTCGGCACTCAGACCCGAACACGAACATTTACGTAAAAGTTCGGGTTCGGTGTTCGGCGATTTTTATGGTGCTTTTTTAAAGGCTGCAAAGCAGCCAATCAATAAGCGTCATACTACTTGCCCCAAGAGGCCATCACAGCCATGCCTACTATTGTCATGGCTGTGATTGGCCAACTGCACCATGCGACCCAGCCTCTATTTAAGCTGGAGTCACGTAGCGCTGCTCGTCACTCTGCTCGGATTAATGTAGGGAGAGGCTGCACCTGCTGTGAGGGAGAGATCAGGGAGGAATCTTATGAAGAACTGCTTCTTTAGTCAGCGATCTACAGCAAATGTGTTTTGTGGGTGCAGTGCACAATTTTTTTAAGCCTGCCCTGAGCCAACTACTACTGAAAATTAACATTTTTTCCTTCAGTTGCATTTTATGCAACGAAAGTGCACCAGCACAGGATATCTGCATGTCTGCAAGTCCAGAAATACTGCTTTGAGACACTGGGGTTAAAAAAAAAACTCTGTTTCATAGAGTGCACATCTAGGATTATCACTGCATTAGTGACTGTTCAATTTAGGCCAGAAATATGGCTCTCTCATACTGGGGCATACTGGGGTGAAAAAAAAAAACTCTGTCTCATATAGTGCACATCTGTGATTATAGTGCATAAGTTACTGTGAAATTTAGGCCACAAATATGGCTTTTGCTTACTGGGGTTAAAAAAAAACGTCTGATATACTGCACATCTGGAATTAGAGGTGCATAAGTTACTGTGAATTTTAGGCCACAAATACGGTTTTTGCTTACTGGGGTTAAAAATAAACTCTGATATACTGCACATCTGGGATTAGAGGTGCATAAGTTACTGTGAAATTTAGGCCACAAATACCGCTGTCATATAGAGTAAAAAAATAAATAAAAATTGAGTGCAATACCCTACATCAGGGTTTTTATTGGCGGATAATTATTTTTAACAGACATAGAATACACTGACGCACAACCACTTATGTTTCCTGATGAGGACATGGGAATACCACCTCAGCACGTCTCTGATGATGACGAAACACAGGTGCCAACTGCTGCATCTTTCTGCAGTGTGCAGACTGAAAAGGAGGCCAGGCAGGAAGACTGGGTGGAAGACGATGCAGGGGACGATGAGGTCCTAGACCCCACATGGAATGAAGGTCGTGCCACTGACTTTCAGAGTTCGGAGGAAGAGGCATGTCACACGGAAGCATTCAGCTCTCCATCTCACAAACCTTCGAGAGAAAGCGTAAATTCCCACCTAGCCACCCTCGATCCCTGGTCCTGAATGCCAGTACTTCTAAATTACTGGCCTTTGAAATGCTGTCATTCAGGCTGGTGGAGACGGACAGCTTCAAACAGCTCATGTCGCTTGCTGTCCCACAGTACGTCGTTCCCAGCCGCCACTACTTCTCCAGGAAAGCCGTGCCCTCCCTGCACAACCAAGTATCCGATAAAATCAAGTGTGCACTGCGCAACGCCATCTGTGGCAAGGTCCACCTAACCACAGATACGTGGACCAGTAAGCATGACCAGGGACGCTATATCTCCCTAACTGCACACTGGGTAAATGTAGTGGCGGCTGGGCCCCAGGCGGAGAGCTGTTTGGCACACGTCCTTCTGCCGCCAAGGATCGCAGGGCATCATTCTTTGCCTCCTGTTGCCTCCTCTTCCTACTCGGATTCCTCCTTCTCTTCTACCACCTCATCCGGTCAGCGACAGACCTTCACTACCAACTTCAGCACAGCCAGGGTTAAACGACAGCAGGCCGTTCTGAAACTGATGTGTTTGGGGGACAGGCCCCACACCGCACAGGAGTTGTGGTGGGGTATAGAACAACAGACCGACGAGTGGTTGCTGCCGGTGAGCCTCAGGCCCGGCCTGGTGGTGTGCGATAATGGGCGAAATCTCGTTGCAGCTCTGGGACTAGCCAGTTTGACGCACATCCCTTGCCTGGCGCATGTGCTGAATTTGGTAGTGCAGAAATTCATTCACAACTACCCCGACATGTCAGAGCTGCTGCATAAAAAGTGCGGGCCGTCTGTGCGCGCTTCCGGCGTTCTCATCCTGACGCTGCTCGGCTGTCTGCTCTACAGCGTAACTTTGCCCTTCCCGCTCACCGCCTCATATGCGACGTGCCCACCAGGTGGAACTCCACCTTGCACATGCTGGAGAGACTGTGCGAGCAGCAGCAGACCATAGTGGAGTTTCAGCTGCAGCACGCACGGGTGAGTCGCACTGCGGAACAGCACCACTTCACCATCAATGACTGGGCCTCCATGCGAGACCTGTGTGCCCTGTTTCGAATACTCCACCAACATGGCCAGTGGCGATGACGCCGTTATCAGCGTTACAATACCACTTCTATGTCTCCTTGAGAAAACACTTAGGGCGATGATGGAAGAGGATGAGGCCCAGGATGAGGAGGAGGAGGAGGAAGAGGGGTCATTTCTAACACTTTCAGGCAAGTCTTTTAGAAGTGGCTCAGAGGGAGGTTTTTTGCAACAACAGAGGCCAGGTACAAATTTGGCCAGTCAGGGCCCACTACTGGAGGACGAGGAGGATGATGAGGAGGAGGAAGATGAGGATGAAGCATGTTCACAGCGGGGTGGCACCCAACACAGCTTGGGCCCATCACTGCTACATGGCTGGGGGGATATGGAGGACGCAGACGATACGCCTCCCACAGAGGACAGCTAGTTCTTACCTCTGGGCAGCCTGGCACACATGAGCGACTACATGCTGCAGTGCCTGCGCAACGACAGCAGAGTTGCCCACATTTTAACGTGTGCTGACTACTGGGTGGCCACTATGCTGGATCCCCGTTACAAAGACAATGTGACGTCCTTAATTCCCTCACTGGAGCGTGATCGGAAGATGCGCGACTACAGGCGCACGCTGGTAGATGCGCTCCTGAGAGTATTCCCGATTGAAGCCGGGGGACAAGTGGAAGCACAAGGCGAAGGCAGGGGAGGAGGAAGAGGTCGCCAACGCAGCTGTGTCAGCGCCAGCACCTCAGAAGGCAGGGTTAGCATGGCCGACATGTGGAAAAGCTTTGTCACCTCGCCGCAACAACCGGCCCCAACTGCTGATATGGAGCGTATTAGCAGGAGGCAGCATTTGAACAACATGGTGGAACAGTACCTGTGCACACGCCTACACGTACTGACTGATGGTTCTGCCCCATTCAACTTCTGGGTCTCCAAATTGTCCACATGGCCAGAGCTTGCCCTGTATGCCTTGGAGGTGCTGGCCTGCCCTGCAGCCAGTGTACTCTCTGAACGTGTATTTAGCACGTCAGGAGGCGTCATTACAGACAGACGCAGCCGCCTGTCCATAGCCAACGTGGACAAGCTCACGTTTATTAAAATGAACCAGGCCTGGATCCCACAAGACTTGTCTGTACCTTGTGCAGAATAGACAGTTCTAACAGCCTCAACCATCCATCATTGTACTCAAGTGCACTTATTCCTTTTTTTTTTTTTATATGTCCCAATATTTTGGGGGATACCCCTATGTAAAAATAACACACATCTGTGTTGGCTACCTATTCCTCCTTCACCGCCGCTTCCACCTACACCGCCACGTGAGCCTACACCGCCACATCCACCCATTCACCGCCTCCTCAACCTCTTCCTCCTTCATCATTCCTATTTTTTTTTAAGGTCTTTTAAGGTTTTTTTAAGGTCTTTTAAGTTTTTTTTAATTCATTTCCCTATCCACATTTGTTTGCAGAACATTTGCCATGCTCTTAAGCACATTTTGCTGCCTTTTGCAGCCCTCTAGCTTTTTCCAGGGCTATTTTAGAGCCAAATTAGTGGCCAAAAGTTCAGGTCCCCATTGACTTCAATGGGGTTCGGGTTCAAGTTCGGGTCAAGTTCGGGTCCCTAACCCGATTTTTTTTTTTCAAGTTCGGCTGAACCCGAACATCCAGGTGTCCGCTCAACTCTACTCCTTAATAGTGATTTACACAACACCCCGCCCCCTTAACACTGGACTCTACAGCAATCTGCCCCTTAACACTGATCTCCATAGCGGACCTTCACAGCAGCCTGCCCCTAGGGTAGCCAAGATTCCTGTTTTAGGCCGTACAGTCCGGCTTTCAGACCCCCTGTCCTCCGTCCGGAGCAGGGCCTGGCGTGTCTTAGCAGGATCTGGGGCAGGGTTTTTAAGTCCGTCTTTTGAGGTCGGCCTGAATGGCCACCCTACCTGCCCCCTGAACTGTTACCTCCACAGCACTCCGCTCCCTTAACAGTGTCATCCACAGCTCCCTGTCCCTTTAAAGCTGACCTTCAGCAGTGAAGAAAAATGGCTGGGTTGTTATGGAAACCTAGTGTAAAACTGTGTGTATGTGGAAACTAAGGACCTGCGAGCTTCTATTGGCTGATAAGGGACTTGTGACTGCGTTTATAGCAGTTGGGATATGAAGAGGAAGACCTGCAGGCTTCTATTGGCTTATGTAGGTAATGTGATGTGCCATATATCTGAGGAACGGTATGTGCTAGAGAGCTGAGACCCGGTCTAAAACCTTCCCCGACACCTGATGTACCTGTGTGCCAAATTTTGTTATTGTAAATGCGACGGTGCAGATTCTTTTAGCAGACATACACACACACACACACACACACACTCAGCATTATATATTAGATAATCCATAGAAAATGCAACCGGACGCTTCCAAATATTGTCCACTCGTTTATTAAATCCTTGTTTAAATTCTCCATATAGCAAAACCATAAAACACAGATAGGAAAAAGTCCACAAGTTAATGATGGTCTAACATAAATGTCATCTGTGTAATTTTGTTCCAGGTTCACCACAATGTGCATCTATAATATTATTATGCAACTGTTATGTTCATGTAATACTCCTGGTTCACCAGCAGGTGACAACGTGTATGGCAGAGCTACACTTAGAGAGAATGGAACTTACCATTTCATTCTCCTTCCCCCCTCTGGTCAGAAGTGGGAGAGTCCTACTTCCTGCCATAAGGGTGGGGGCAGAAGTTTCCAGTTAGTTCTAGTCGTTTAGTTCTAGTTTTAGTCAGACTAAAGAGTGGAGTGCAGCATAAAGAAGGAATCAAAGTTGCTAGGCTAGCTTGCCAGTACAGCAGAGAGAAAGAGAAAAAGCAGAGTTGAATTTGCCTGCCAGTTTATGCTAAAGCCTGCTGGAACCTAGACAAAGTATGAAAACTGTTTAAAGAAACGTTTATTTAAGTAAAGCTGTCATTGAACTTCATCTCAAGTTCTGGGCTCAAGTTATTCTTTCAAATCCCTTAATTATTCCCCCTTTTTATTGCTTTGGAACCAAAGCCTGGGGTCCAGCGGAATCCAGGTAGGAGCACCGTGACACACATAAAGAGACATTTAGGTCGCACTACACCACTCGGCATTCCTACTACACCTGGGATGCGACATAGGGGCCCTGGGGGGAGGCGTACGTTGCAGTTGGCGTCACAAACAAGATACTACTTTTGTGCCTTGAAAGCACCCTCTATCTGTAAAATCCCCTACAAGAGACTTATGCTGGAGAGTGTGAATCTGCATCAGTTGCAGCACTGTGGCAAAACAGGGGTTAATCGGCCATCTTGGATTTGGGCATCAGCTTTTGAGAAGGAAGGCATCCACCCAGCAGAGGGGAGGGAACCAAAGAGCCCACCTCCACAGAGGAACCATTATTACAGCAAAAGGAACTAAAGTGCTCAGTAGAAGTTCCCAGGAGGACAAAGAGATCAACTGTACCCCCTACAGGAAGTGGAAGCGGCGGTCATCTTGGAAAAGTTAAAATACAGTTCCTCCTTCCCTGGATCCTGAGAAGCAATGTCCGCAGGTCTGAGTGAGTACTGCTGGGGAAAATAACCTTGCTAGAGACTGTTAGGGGCTATAATCTGCCTGCCAGAGCATCATACTCCCCAAAATTGCACAGTTGCAGCGACTATTAAGGGAGCCACGCACCAATTCTGCTGCCATTTCCCATAGCAATGCACACTTCAATTGCAATATAGATGACAATGACCCCTCTAGTTTGTTACAGGGTATCAAAAGCAATGTGAGGATAGCACCCACTTGGATCGCAGCGATCCATCAGCAGCTGCAGCCACTAACATCATGCCTCTAACTACCACCATAGTGGGGTCAGAGAAGGACTGCACTATGGCCCTTGTCATTGCCACTAGGGACTTTCAACCGCTGCAACAACAGTGAACAAGACTTCCAGTCACTCCGGTAGGGAGTAGCGGGCCATTTGCCAGGCGAAAGGTTACCACCGTTGCTCCTGACTACTGGAGTAGCAGAGCCAGAGAAGAGCCAGTCTGTGGGTATAATCAGTGCCACTACAGAAATTTCAGGGTCTACTACTACTGCTGCTATACAGCCTGAGCCTACCAAACAGAAGCACTGCCCTGAGGCGTGCAAGGATAAGGAGGAATCCACTGATAACGCTCCATGCACTCTGGAACCACCAAAAACCTGCAGCTGCTTGCTAGGAAAGACCAAGGGTCTATCCTTTCTTGCTGTCCAGAGAATCTGTCACCTACCAGAAAAAAGCCAAGGCTTGCAGAGGATCCTCCAGAAGAGGGTGATCCTTCAATTAAAAGTCCTGAAGGCTACCAGAGGATTACAAGAAGGCAACCAGAGGATCACAAATGAAGCTTCTGCTGGAGTTACAGCAGCAGATAACACCAGAGCTAGCAGTGACAGCGATGAGGATGTCACACAGCTTAAAAAAAACTTTTGCTTACTCAACTATGGGACCCAGGAGGAAGACTTCCCTCATCTAAGGAGACCTCATGCTGTGAGTAAAAACCATCATTTGACTACTGGAGCCACAACAGAGACTGCTTCTAAAGGGTGAGAGAATTGTTGGTCTTTTCCGTTTTGGTGCCCTGTTTTACCTCTTGCCCAGAAGAGCACAGATTGTTAAGACTCCATCCATAGGCCAAAAAACTATCTCAAGCTTGTGCACATTGGCACCATAACTCATGTAGATTACAAATTTTTTTTTTTACTTTTTGCATTATATGTTACAGTTTGAAACGTTACAAGCCTGCACCCAAAGAATAGACTCAAACATGTACCTGAGCTCTTTGTGATTTCTAGTGTATCTTACCGTAATGCAGCACATAATAAAATTGCACTCTTTTGTTAATTGGTATCAGCTTTGCTTCACATGCATTTAAAAATATTCTGATATGAATTTTGCTCAGAGCTGTCATCTCCTGTGAGAATCTGTGGGTGTTCCAGTGGATTTCCCATGTACCAGCACAAGCTACCCGCCCCCACATACTGTTACACAGCACAGCTAGCAGCCACTTACATATAGGCTGCTGAAACTTGTAAGATTTTATTCCAATCTACAACATGGTGAGTCTTACAGTATGCTACAACCTGTAATCAGCAGATCTGTTTCTCACTTTCCATTCTGTAAAAAGTCCATTATTTGTAGACACAATATATATTTTTGCTGGTAACGTTAGTGCAGCGATTTACAGTCAGAACCACTGTGTTATAAGCCTGATATAGATCTCATTACTAGTGATGGCCTTGCGATTCACCTGGCGGTCAGTTTGCGGCAAATTTTGCACGTTCGCAATGCGCTGAACATGCGAACATATGACGATGTCCCTGCGCGCCATATTCTTTTGCATTGCGCTGAACTTTGACCCATTACACATCCATCAGGTGGGACAGGACAGCCAATTGGGACATTTCAGCACATGGACACACCCCCAACCCTATAACAGAACCCGATCTGGCAGCCATTTTACATTATGTGTTTTGCCAATGTATGGAGAGGTTGCATTTTGGAGCAGGGACAGGCTGTTAGGAACTTAAGGACACTAAACGCTAGCTAATAGGGCCACAAAAGTCCTTTTAAGGACTGGTAACGTTGTGCTATTGATAGGTGTGATACACAGAGGGGTGTGATATACTTATAATATACTTTCTAACATAGAAAGTATATTATAGTGCATTTGTATGCTTCCAGAAAATACTGAATGAGGGCTGCGATCTATCAACTTCCACAAAGTAGTGATTGAGGTTTTCAATATACCTATGTCCACAAAATTACTGCTTGAGGGTGATATACCAGCTTTAACTATCAAATGATTGAGGCCTGCCATATATCAGCTTCCACAAAATAGTGATAGAGGTTTTCCATATACCTGCGTCCACTAAATTACTGCTTGAGGGGCATATGCCAGCTTCAACTAACAACTGATTGAGGCCTTCAATATATCAGCTTCCACAAAATAGTGATAGAGGTTTTACATATATCTTCGTCCACAAGAAACATATTGCGGGTTTTTATATACCTTCTTCAACTAACAACTGATTGAGGCCTGCCATATATCAGCTTCCACAAAATAGTGATAGAGGTTTTCCATATACCTGCGTTCACAAAATTACTGCTTGATGGTGATATACCAGCTTCAACTCACAACTGATTGAGGCCTGCCATATATAAGTTTCTACTAAAAAGTGATAGAGGTTTTCCATATACCTGCGTCCACAAAATTACTGCTTAAGGGTGATATACCCGATTCAACTAACAACTAATTGAGGCCTTCCATATATCAGCTTCCACAAAATAGTGATAGAGGTTTTCCATATACCTGCGTCCACAAAATATAGATTGTTAGTATTGAAATACCTGCGTCCACAAAATTACTGTTTGAGGGTGATATACTAGCTTCAATTAACAACTGATTGAGGCCTGCCATATATCAGCTTCCACAAAATAGTGATAGAGGTTTTCCATATACCTGCGTCCACAAAATTACTGCTTGAGGGTTATATACCAGCGTCAACTAACAAATGAATGAGCCCTGCCATATATCAGCTTCCACAAAATAGTGATACAGGTTTTTCATATACCTATGTCCACAAAATTACTGCTTGAGGGTGATATACCAACTTTAACTATCAAATGATTGAGGCTTGCCATATATCAGCTTCCACAAAATAGTGATAGAGGTTTTCAATATACCTGTGTCCACAAAATTACTGCTTGAGGGGGATATGCCAGCTTCAACTAACAACTGATTTAGGCCTGCCATATATCATCTTCCACAAAATAGTGATAGAGGTTTTCCATATACCTGCTTCCACAAAATAGTGATAGAGGTTTTCCATATACCTGCGTCCACAAAATTGTGTTAGAGGTTTTCCATATACCTGCGTCCACAAATTTACTGCTTGAGGGTGATATGCCAGCTTCAACTAACAACTGATTCAGGCCTTCAATATATCAGCTTCCACAAAATAGTGATAGAGGTTTTACATTTATCTTCGTCCGCAAGAAACATATTGCGGGTTTTTATATACTTTCTTCAACTAACAACTGATTGAGGCCTGCCATATATCAGCTTCCACAAAATAGTGATAGAAGTTTTCCATATACCTGCGTCCACAAAATTACTGCTTGAGGGTGATATACCAGCTTCAACTAACAACTGATTAAGGCCTGCCATATATCAGTTTCCACAAAAAAGTGATAGAGGTTTTCCATATACCTGCGTCCACAAAATTACTGTTTGAGGGTGATATACTAGCTTCAATTAACAACTGATTAAGGCCTGCCATATATCAGCTTCCACAAAATAGTGATAGAGGTTTTCCATATACCTGCTTCCACAAAATTACTGCTTGAGGGTGATACAGTCATGTGAAAAAATTAGGACACCCTTTGAAAGCATGTGGTTTTTTGTAACATTTTTAATAAATGGTTATTTCATCTCCGTTTCAACAATACAGAGAGATTAAAGTAATCCAACTAAACAAAGAAAACTGAAGAAAAGTCTTTTCAAGATCTTCTGTAAATGTCATTCTACAAAAATGCCTATTCTAACTGAGGAAAAAGATAGGACACCCTCACATGTATTCCCTCTTAAATTGGCTCAGATCTCACACAGGTATATCACACCAGGTGCACATAATTAGTAGATCGTTACTCTGCATGTTGAATGAGGCTTGCCCTATTTAAACCTCAGACATTTAGTTTGGTGTGCTCCTGACTGTTGAAGTGAGAGTGAGCACCATGGTGAGAGCAAAAGAGCTGTCAGAGGACTTCAGAAAAAAGATTGTAGCAGCCTATGAGTCTGGGAAGGGATTTAAAAAGATCTCAAAAGATTTTGAAATCAGCCATTCCACTGTCCGGAAGATAGTCTACAAGTGGAGGGCTTTCAAAACAACTGCCAACATGCCCAGGACTGGTCGCCCCAGCAAGTTCACCCCAAGAGCAGACCGCAAGATGCTAAAAGAGGTATCCAAAAACCCTAAAGTGTCATCTCGAGAACTACAGCAGGCTCTGGCTACTGTTGATGTAGAAGTACATGCCTCTACAATCAGAAAGAGACTGTACAAGTTTAACTTGCATGGGAGGTGTGCAAGGAGGAAACCTTTGCTTTCCAAGAGAAACATCGAGGCCAGACTGACATTTGCCAGCGATAAAGTTGACAAAGACCAGGACTTCTGGAATAATGTTCTTTGGACAGATGAGTCCAAAATTGAATTATTTGGACACAACAGCAGAGGACATGTTTGGCGTAAACCAAACACAGCATTCCAAGAAAAGAACCTCATACCAACTGTGAAGCATGGAGGTGGAAGTGTCATGGTTTGGGGCTGCTTTGCTGCAGCAGGACCTGGTCAGCTCACCATCATAGAATCCACGATGAATTCTACTGTGTATCAGAAGGTGCTTGAAGAACATGTGAGACCATCAGTTAGAAAATTAAAGCTGAAGCGGAACTGGACCATGCAACATGACAATGACCCAAAACATACTAGTAAATCAACCAAAGATTGGCTGAAAAAGAAGAAATGGAGAGTCCTGGAATGGCCAAGTCAAAGTCCAGATTTGAATCCCATTGAGATGCTGTGGGGTGACTTGAAAAGGGCTGTACGTGCAAGAAACCCCTCAAACATCTCACAGCTGAAAAAGTTCTGCATTGAGGAGTGGGGTAAAATTTCCTCAGACCGATGTCGAAGACTGGTAGATGGCTACAAGAACCGTCTCACTGCAGTTATTTCAGCCAAAGGAGGTAACACTCGCTATTAGGGGCAAGGGTGTCCTATCTTTTTCCTCAGTTAGAATAGGCATTTTTGTAGAATGACATTTACAGAAGATCTTGAAAAGACTTTTCTTCAGTTTTCTTTGTTTAGTCGGATTACTTTAATCTCTCTGTATTGTTGAAACGGAGATGAAATAACCATTTATTAAAAATGTTACAAAAAACCACATGCTTTCAAAGGGTGTCCTAATTTTTTCACATGACTGTATATCTGATTCAACTGACAACTGATTGAGGCCTGCCATATATCAGCTTCCACAAAAAAGTGATACAGGTTTTCCATATACCTGCTTCCACAAAATAGTGATAGAGGTTTTCCATATACCTGCTTCCACAAAATAGTGATAGAGGTTTTCCATATACCTGCGTCCACAAAATTACTGCTTAAGGGGGATATACCAGCTTCAACTAACAACTGATTGAGGCCTGCCATATATCAGCTTCCACAAAATAGTGATAGAGGTTTTCCATGTACCTGCTTCCACAAAATAGTGATAGAGATTGTTCATATACCTACGTCCACAAAATAGTGATTGAGGTTTTCCATATACCTGCTTCCACAAAATTACTTCTTGAGGGTGATATACTAGCTTCAACTAACAACTGATTGAGGCCTGCCATATATCAGCTTCCACAAAATAGTGATAGAGGTTTTCCATGTCCCTGCATCCACAAAATTACTGCTTGAGGGTGATATACAAGCTTCAACTAACTTATTGAGGCCTGCCATATATCAGCTTCCACAAAATAGTGATAGAGGTTTTCCATATTCCTACGTCCACAAAATTACTGCTTGAGGGTGATATACCAGCTTCAACTAACAACTGATTGAGGGCTGCCATATATCAGCTTCCCAAATACTGCTCTTCTCTAGGGACTTTGGCAAAGGGTCATTTTGAAGAGGCAGGCCGTTCCGCAGTGATGGTAGGGGTCGGGCAGGTGAACCAGGCTGGGGCCTAAGTGGGAAGTTGCAATTATTTCAAAGGACGCACCAGAGTTGGTTGAGTCACTCACTTAGCCTTCACCTTCTGCACCCTCCTCATCCTCTGTATCTGCACCCTCCTCACTCTCTGCTGTGTGTACACTCAAAGACACCACCACCACTACCACCACCACCATAGCCCCTCCATTCGAGTCAAAGGAATTGTTTTCCCATCCATTCCTAGACCTTACCGATGCACAGCCATTCTTGGCATCGGATGATGAAGAGGAGGTAGCAACGGTCGCCATCAAGCGGTCTGACGACATTACCCAGATCAGCCCAAGGAGGGTGGTCCCCGCTGTTGCTGCCTACTCCAAGATCTCTAATGTCAGTAAGGTGACGATGATGACGTGTCGATGGACGTCACGTGGGTGCCCACAAAAGAGGAAAAGGAAGGGAATTTAGAGGTAGAGACGGAGCGGCAGATAGGAAGGAGACGGAGGACAAACAGACAGAACTCGCACAGGAGACAAAAAGAAGACTGCAAATGTATGTGGAGTGAGCCATCCACCATGCACGGTCACATCTTGCGCTTCCAGGACACAGGCACATGGCTCCGCAGTGCAGGATTTTTTTATCGTGTCAGCTGCTGACAATAGTGTTGCCATCTGTAGCCTGTGCTGTCAACGCATAAGTCGCGGTAAGCCCAACACTCACATAGGGACGACCGCCTTTAGAAGGCACCTGGCCATCCATCACCGAGCCCAGTGGAAGCAATGCTGTCAGAACCCACAAAGCCACACTCCCGGTGCTCCACATCCTGCCTCTTCTCCTTCTCCATTATATGGAATCCATTATATGGTCTATTGTCAGGTTAAGATCACCTCCCAGAATTAAGAAACCTTCTGCAAAGGTCTTCAGTAATTCTAACGTCTTGAGAAGCCACTGGACCTGTTTAATGTTAGGAACATATACATTAGCAAAGGTTACTGAGGTATTCAAAACTTTCCCCTTAAGGAATATGTATCTTCCTTCTGGATCAACCAATTGAGATCCTAAGATGAAAGGGACATTTTTACCTATACCAATAGACACTCCTCTGGCAGCGGAAGAGTACGTGGCATGATGCCAAGTTGGGAAACATTTACTCAGCATATTAGGTGTATGTCTATGTCTGAAATGGGTTCCTTGGAGAAATGCAATGTCTGCCCTCTCTCTCTGCAGCGTATGGAAAATCTGACTGCGTTTCTGTGGTATATTCATGCCATTAACATTAAGAGATATGAGAGTAATCTCAGCCATATTGCATCTGTTGGGTGAGTCTGTCATTTCGCCATTTAAAAACCATTGGGTTCAAGGGGTACATTAGGGAAGAAAAATAGGTGTGGGTTACTATAAACAAGTAAAAGGGACTCCCAGGTCCCAACGACGCCTCATGGCTTAATGCTATATAATAATGTGTGTGATACAGTGGTGAGTATGGGGGAGGGACATAGTGGAGTTACCTAATTAACATTAGGATCTCCACCCGCTCTGTCATTTTAAGTCAGAACATAAACTATCTATAACGACTTACATATTACTACTTGGGGAAGAGATTCAGAGACGGGCCGCTGTCACGGATAATGTTGCAGATAGCTGGAAGTTATGGATAAACATCCGACTGGCTTGATCCCAAACTAAGGAGCATAAAGGTGACCACTATAAAACCCTAAGAGCTCACCCTGTCTGCTAAGCACATACAAGGGTCTCGGAGGTAGACGATTGCATGCCCTCGTACCTAGACTGTGTGACACCTGAAAACCCTATAATAGTGAGGGGACACGACCACCGGCTCCCTGCACTTAATACGGAGGGAGTCAGGGTCACCTAGAATCAAGCCAGCAAGAAAACACAATACATGAAAGAACTTATCTGAACAAGCAGTAACAGAAGTCTCCAGCAGTGAACACATCAATCCAGGAAGTAGTATAAACCGCAAAGTGAGGCAGTATGGGAGGGAATATAAAGGGAGGCAATTAGTGTAAATAGGTGACAGCTGGGAGAAGGAAAGGAGATGACAAAGTGAAACCAAAACAAAGAACATCATGCAAGAGGTACAGAAGAACGTCTGCCAGACCTTCTCAGAGAGCTGGCGGTGACAGTACCCCTCCCTCTACGAGTGGACTCCGGACACTCAGAGCCCACCTTCTCAGGGTGGGACCTATGGAAAGCCCTGATGAGATGAGTGGCCTTAATGTCTGCCACTGGGACCCACATCCTCTCCTCAGGACCATAACCCTCCCAATGAACGAGGTACTGGAGAGAACCGCGGATAATGCGAGAATCCACAATCCTAGAGACCTGAAATTCAAGATTACCATCAACAACAATCGGAGGAGGAGGCAAAGAGGAGGGTACAGTGGGTTGGACATAAGGTTTTAATAGGGACCTGTGAAAAACATTATGGATCTTCCAAGTCTGAGGAAGATCAAGACGGAAGGCAACGGGATTGATGATGGACAAGATCTTGTAAGGCCCAATAAACTTAGGACCCAATTTCCAGGAGGGAAACTTCAGTTTGATATTCTTTGACAACCACACCAGATCACCCACATTCAGGTCTGGACCAGGCACACGTCTCTTATCCGCCACACGCTTATATCTCTCACTCATCCTCTTCAGATTACCCTGAATCTTTTGCCAAATAAATGACAAAGACGAGGAAAATCTCTCCTCATCAGGTAAACCAGAAGACCCCTCTCTGAATGTCCCAAACTGCGGATGAAACCCATATGCACCAAAAAATGGTGACTTATCAGAGGACTCCTGGTGACGGTTATTTAAAGTAAACTCAGCAAGGGACAAAAAAGAACACCAATCCTCCTGATTCTCTGCCACAAAACAGCGCAGATATGTCTCCAGATTCTGATTGACGTGTTCAGTCTGACCATTCGACTGCGGGTGAAAAGCAGAAGAGAACGACAACCGAACCCCCAAGCGAGAACAGAAGGCCTTCCAGAATCTGGAAACAAATTGCGTGCCCCTATCAGAAATGATGTCTGAAGGAATGCCATGCAATTTGACAATGTGATCAACAAATGCTTGCGCCAGCGTCTTAGCATTGGGTAACCCAGGAAAGGGAATGAAATGCTCCATTTTGCTAAAACGGTCCACTACTACTAGAATCACAGTATTCCCCGAAGAACGAGGCAGGTCCGTAATGAAGTCCATGGACAGATGCGTCCAAGGACGGGAAGCAATGGGTAACGGGAGGAGAGAACCCGATGGCTGTGAATGAGGGAACTTGGCACGAGCGCAGGTCTCGCAGGCTGCCACAAAACCCTCAACCGTCTTACGAAGAGCCGGCCACCAGAATCTCCGAGCATCGAGATCCACTGTGGCTCTACTCCCCGGGTGCCCAGCAAGGACAGTATCGTGATGCTCCTTAAAAACCTTGTGTCGTAAAGCGAGAGGCACAAACAACCTCCCAGGAGGACAAAGATCAGGAGCCTCTTCCTGGGCTGTCTGAACCTCTGCCTCCAAATCAGGATAAAGATCAGAGACGACCATCCACCTTAGAAAAAACTTTAGCCTCAACAATCTGGTTAAACAGGTCCAGGATCAGAGGAAGCGGATATGGGTCACAAATTGTGATACAGTTCAGCTCCCTGAAATCCAGACAAGGTCTTAAAGAACCATCTTTTTTCTTAACAAAAAAAAAACAGCGGCAACAGGTGACTTTGAGGGTCGTATGTGTCCCTTTCTCAGGCTCTCAGAGATATAAGTACGCATAGCGACTCTTTCAGGTTGGGAGAGATTGTATAAACTTGATTTTGGCAGCTTGGCGCCTGGGATGAGATTAATAGGGCAATCATACTCCCGGTGAGGGGGCAGCTCCTGGACACCACTCTCGGAAAACACATGCAAAAATTCAGAGAGAAAAGATGGTACAGTCTTGATAGAAACCTCTAAAAGAGACGCTGTGAGGCAATTCTCTCTGCAAAAGTCACTCCAACCATTTATTTGCCTTTCTTGCCAATCAATGGTGGGGTTATGTTTAGTGAGCCAGGGTAGCCCCAACACTAGAGGAGTAGGTAATCCGCTTAGGACGAAACATGACATATCCTCAACATGAGCATCACCCACAGTCAAACGGATATTGTGAACTATGCCCTTTAACGATTTTTGAGAAAGTGGAGTGGAATCGATAGCAAAAACAGGTATATCCTTTCCCAAAGTGCATACCTGGAAGCCATGTGTTATAGCAAATTGATTATCAGTGAGATTGACAGCTGCTCCACTATCTACAAAAATCTCACAAACAATGTTCTTGCTATCTAGCGCCACCCTGGCAGGTAGGACAAAACGGGAACTACAAGCAAACGGCAAACCTTCAATTTCCGCATCAACCTTGCCAATAGTAGCAAATGGAAAGTTTTTAGAGGGTTTTTTTCTTTTTGTTTCTTTATTACCCTCAGAAAACTCCCTGAATCTCCTAGAGGGACAAACATTAGCCAAATGATTTATACCCCCACAACAGAAACAAACCCTCCTCTGAGAGCTGAATCCTCTACTATCAGAGGCAAGCAAACCCAGCTGCATGTGCAATGAGCAGGACACTGGGTCAGTGGGTCATCTATGCAGTGGGTCAGTTTATCTGTGTATAGGTTCGTGATGCCAGTTGCAGCTTGTGCAGGTACTGTAGCAGGGCCCTTTAAGATGTTATAACTCACGTACCAGGTGAGGAATTCCAGAGGGGGATAATGTCTCTGTATAGCAGATATGGTAGTGTCAACGGTGTCTCCTACCTGTGGTACGGCTGGACTCCTGTATCCCGGCTCACATGCAACAAATTGAGTGTTGTTAATAGGAGTAATTGAGGAATGATGGAAATCCACACAGATGATAGGGTCCAACTTGTCTTTACTTGGTGTTATGATATGCAGCTTTGATCCATACAAGTTACAGCTTTAGTCTAGGGTCCCAGCAGGTTTTGGGAATATGTGGCAGGAATTTATATGTATTCTGCATCTGATCATATGCCTAGAGAAACTGGCAGGTATCTATCTTCTGCTCTGTCTTTAGTCTGCTTAGTTTGGGCCTGACTAGCTGGTGAGGTAATTATCTTCTCTTTGTCTTAGGATCTTTACTTACAGGACTGTTCGCAGGGTATGATGGTTTCTTCCTGGAGATCTATATGTCTGTGAAGGGCTACTTTCTTTATCCACAGCTGAGGTAAGGGACTCAGGCTGGGAAGGTTGATCTTGGGCCTCAGCCGAGGCTTGGATCCTTGGTTGGGGTCCCTGTTTCTGGGAGCTCCTACTAACACAGCCTACCCCGGCAGGGGGGTGGCTCACACTCACTAGAACTTTCTTGCCTCCCCCATAAGTAGGATGTGGGATCATTCCACTCCTCCTCAGAAAGGGGGGAGCTAGCCTGGAATGGTCTATTCCAGCCTAGATCTATTAACTAACCATGGTCTGCTTAAATATTGCTGGTGTACATTGAGAATTACAGCAAATATACAATACAAGCCTGGAAAATACATATACAGGAAAATGCACACTTAAATCACACCTGATGACAATACATAAACACCTAACATATTGTAGCAGGCTGGAAGAAGTTTAGTGACATACTTCAGGATGTTACACATGGCCTCCTGCTCAGAGGGGATTGAGAGAGACTGAGGCCCCTGCGCACTGAATGAGACCGCCCCACTGTCCTTGGACTAATTATGACAGGAAGGAGTGGTCTCTCCTCTCTCCATAAGATGCCTGTCATTATGAACAGCTAGAGACATGGCAGACTCCAATGAGGCAGGTCTCTCATGAAAAGCAAATACATCTTTCAATCCCTCCGAAAGACCATGGCAAAATTGACTTCGGAGTGCTGCATCGTTCCAACCAGTATCAGCTGCCCATCTCCGAAATTCAGAACAATGTATCTCTGTGGACTGTTTACCCTGGCATAAAAGACGCAGGTTTAGATTCAGAGCAATATGATTCGGGTCATCATATATCTGCCCCAGAGCTACAAAAAAATTCATCCACCGATCGGAGGGGCCGTGCCTCCACCGGCAGCGAAAAGGCCAAAGACTGAGCGTTATCCCTGAGCAGCGAGATGATGATCCCCACCCTCTGCTCCTCATCACCAGAGGAATGGGGAAGTAGGCGAAAATGGAGTTTGCAAGCCTCTTTAAAGCAAACAAAATTCTCACTACCCCCGGAGAACGTATCCGGAAGCGAGATCTTAGGCTCGGAACAAACTCCATGAACGCAAGCAGAACCGGTCACCTGAAACTGAGACACAGTTTTACGGAGATCTGCTACCTCCAGTGAAAGACCCTGCATGCGGTCAATCAAGGCTGAAACCGGATCCATGCTTAAGACGGTAATGGCGGTTTATAATGTCACAGATGATGTTGCAGATAGCTGGAAGTTATGGATAAACATCCGACTGGCTTGATCCCAAACTAAGGAGCATAAAGGTGACCACTATAAAACCCTAAGAGCTCACCCTGACTGCTAAGCACATACAAGGGTCTCGGAAGTAGACGATTGCATGCCCTCGTACCTAGACTGTGTGACACCTGAAAACCCTATAATAGTGAGGGGACACGACCACCGGCTCCCTGCACTTAATACGGAGGGAGTCGGGGTCACCTAGAATCAAGCCAGAAAGGAAACACAATACATGAAAGAACTTATCTGAACAAGAAGTAACAGAAGTCTCCAGCAGTGAACACATCAATCCAGGAAGTAGTATAAACCGCAAAGTGAGGCAGTATGGGAGGGAATATAAAGGGAGGCAATTAGTGTAAATAGGTGACAGCTGGGAGAAGGAAAGGAGATGACAAAGTGAAACCAAAACAAAGAACATCATGCAAGCGGTACAGAAGAACGTCTGCCAGACCTTCTCAGAGAGCTGGCGGTGACAGCCGCCCTCCCACCAAAGTATAGAGAGAAACGCCCACCTCCAAGTCCACCCCCAACAGATTGGAAATATGTCTTAAAAACTGCAACTAGAGGAAAAGCTGTACATTATCACTTTCTCTCACTGGAAAGATAATGAAAGGGTTAATAGAGTATCTGAATCACTCATAGCATACAATCAACTATTGTGTAGAGATTCAGTAAGTAGCAGATTCCATATAAGACAAATGAGTGACCTCAGTCTTTAGAGGTAGATTTTAGCTTAGGAGACTTGAATCTAGACGTGGATTGCCATTCCTGAGGAGAGTTCAAGGAAGGTAAGTCCTCCATTGATGCAGATGGGAGCCAGGAGGGACATCTCTAAGGCCTCCCAGATCTTGGTCAGGTCATCCGGGTTTCGAATCACTAACTGTCTACCATTGATGGTAGTGCTGAGGCTGAAAGGAAATAGCCACCTCATGGGCAATTTCTTAGCTCTTAATACTTCAGTTAATGGCCGTAATGCTCTGCGCTTAGCAAGCGTGCTAGATGCTAGGTCCTGGAATATCAAAATTTTGTGAGAATCCAGCAATATTTAATCTTTTTTCTCGGGCCGCTTTAAGGATCGCTGTGGTATCCAGATAGTTAAGCAGGGCACAGACTGTATCTCTAGGAGGGTCACTTGCAGGTGGTTTTGGTCTGAGTGCCCTATGTGCTCGTTCAATGGTGAAATTGGCTGCACGTTCTGGCCCAATCAAAATGGAAAAAAATTGTCTTACTGCATCCGACAAGTCTTCAGGTGGTACCGTTTCTGGGATACCCCTCAATCGCACATTCTTCCTCCTGCCGCGATTCTCTTGGTCTTCTAGGTACAGGTAAGTATTATTAATCTGATTCCTCAGTGTTTGCAATTGTGTTTGCATACCTTTACTATGCTGAACCACCGAGTACTGCATCTCCTCGAGCGCTTCCACTCTGTGCCCCATGTGCTTCACCTCCGTTTTGATATCAGCTAATTCTCTCATCACTGGAGACAAGGCTTGAGCTAGCAATTTTTTCAGGAAGGATCTGGTTATTGGCATCAGGTCTCGTTCACCCTGTGTGTCGGAAAAGGCACAGGAGCTGCCGCCATCTGAATCTTCCTCATGTACGGCTGCACAACACTCAGCCGCCGCCATCTTCCCTCTTTCAGCCGGAGAGAGATTCTTCTTGTTAAAGTATTTATTCATATCCCCTTGGGATTTTTTTCGTTCTGGGAGTCAGCTCCAGCTCTCTTCCTCTTTCCTTAGATAATTTTCCCATAGAAAGTCGCTTATTATGCTGTTAACCGAGCGGTGTGGTGAGGAGCTACAGCTTCATACTTCCTGCACCATGCTCTGCAAGCTCCGCCCCCTCCCAGGTGATATGTTGTCATGCTGTGCTGCGGCTGTTGTGCCTGGAAGCCAAGAGGCACACCGGTCCTGCACTGCTTTCAGCTCTGCGGTCACAGGCTGATCAGTGACTAACCCCGCTCAATTTGACAGTTGGTAAAGTGGTGTACGACAAAGGTGCCAATCTGCTGAGCATGCTGAAACAGGGCAAAATGACACACGTGCGGTGCATGGCACACGTCCTGAACTTAGTCGTTAAGCAATTCGTTGCCAAATCTCTGGCGATTTTACAAGATCTTACATGGCCATGGCTCACCTTGCTGACGTTCAGCGGCGACACCACTTGCCCGTCAGACGTCTGATTTGTAAATGCTTGATGCGATGGAACTCCACCTTGTATATGCTTGATAGGCTGCTCCAGCAAAAAACGTGCTGTTAACGGCTACCTGTATGAACTCTGCGGCAGGACAGGTTCTGGAGAGCTTGTTTTTTTTTCACCGCTCCAGTGGCTGCTCATGCGCGATGCATGCAGACTTCTGCATCCATTTGATGAGATCACCAAACTGGTCAGTCGCAGCCAGGTCAAAATCTGTGACATCGTACCTTACCTCTTCTTTCTGGAGCTTGCATTGCGTTGTGTCATTGATCAAGCCATTAAGGAGCAGGAGCTGGAAGATGAGGAAGTCGCAAAGCTTAAATGAATTCCTAGGGGGGGCTACTCTATCTGAGACAAGTCAGCAGGAGTCTGAAAAGGAGTCAGAGAAGGATGGTGGCTGGGGGGAGGTAGAGGAGGAGGAGAAGCAAATAGAACAGGCTTTAAACTTTTCGGGGATCCCTGGTGTTGTCTGTGGCTGGGGGGAGGAGACCGAGAGCGACATTCTCCTGGGAGATGAGCAGGAGCCAGGTGTCACGGCGGGCGTGCACTCAGTCTAACAGATAACACACCAACCAGGCTCTGGGCGAGAGACAGGGGAAGGGTCACCTCCTAACTAATCCCTGACCTCTTTCCCTGCACTGCTCAGCCCACCTACAGACTTTTAAGGTAGGTATGAGGTGTCCCCGTGCCTGGGCTGACAAAACCCTGAATTCCCTGAGATGGTGAAGTAAGGAAATAGGAGCAGCCTGCTCGCACAGAACCTGGATGGGATAGATGACACAAAACAACCAAACTTGAAATAACACTTATCTTGCTGAGCTGGAGCAGACAGCCAACCTTCCTTCCTAGCTTCAAAGACCACAATGATTAGTATAATCCGCCCAGAGCACTGGACTGGTGTACTATTTAAACTAATGACCCCACCCAGTGCACTTGATGAGAGGCGGATCCAGCACGGCTCCAAAACAAACACTAAACTCGTGCTGCTATCCTGGCCGACCTCCGCACATCGTCAGAGTGGGGCATGACAGTACCCCCCCTTCTACGGGTTACCTCCGGACACCTCGGACCAACCTTATCCGGATGGGACCTATGAAAGGCCCTCACCAGTAGGCTGGCATTAAAGAACTCTCGAGTCGAGAATCCTGGAGATCTCAAACTCCAAGTTTCCCTCGACTAGAACAGGAGGAGGAGGCAATGGCGATGGTTCCACCGGTCTCACGTATATTTTGAGTAAAGACCTGTGGAACACATCATGGATCCTCCAAGTCTGCGGAAGATCCAGCCGAAATGCCACAGGATTGATCACCGCAGAAATTTTATACGACCAATAAATCTTGGACCCAGTTTCCAAGATGGCACTCTCAATTTGATATTCTTAGTGGACAACCACACCAGATCACCCACACACAGGTCCGGACCAGTCATACGTCTCTTGTCAGCCATTCGTTTATACCTCTCAGCCATCCTCTCCAAATTCCCTTGAATCCTCCGCCAGATAGAGGATAAGGCAGAAGAGAATCTCTCCTCCTCTGGCATCCCAGAGGAACCAGACCCAGAAAAGGTACCAAACTGAGGATGGAAACCGTATGTGCCAAAAAATGGCGACTTACCCGTGGACTCCTGCCTACGGTTATTCAACGCAAATTCTGCTAAGGACAAGAATGAGGACCAATCCTCCTGATTCTCAGCCACAAAGCACCTCAAGTAGGTCTCCAGGTTTTGATTAGTACGCTCCGTCTGACCATTCGACTGCGGATGATAAGCCGAAGAGAATGAAAGTTGAATGCCAAGCCGAGAGCAGAACGCCCTCCAAAACCTGGAGACAAACTGCGTGCCCCTATCAGAGACCACATCCGAAGGAATACTATGCAATTTCACAATATTATCCACAAAAATCTGCGAAAGAGTCTTAGCGTTAGGCAGACTCGTTAGTGGTATAAAGTGAGCCATTTTACTGAAACGGTCGACTACCACCAAAATCACTGTTCTCCCGGAGGAACTCGGCAGATCCGTAATAAAGTCCATAGACAAATGCGTCCAAGGACGAGATGGAATAGACAATGGAAGAAGTGAACCAGGCGGTCGAGTATGAGCAACCTTTGACCGAGCGCAGGTTTCACAAGCTGTCACGTAATTCTCAATGCTCTTACGTAACCCTGGCCACCAGAACCTCCGGGATACTAGATCACAGGTGGACTTACCACCAGGATGTCCAGCGAGAACAGTATTGTGATGTTCCTTGAACACCTTGTATTGTAGGCCCTCAGGAACAAACAACCTCCCTCGGGGACAAGAACCAGGAGCCCCCTCCTGGGCTCCCAACACCTCCATCTCCAATTCAGGGTACAGAGCGGAGACCACCACCCCAACCGCCAAAATCGGCGCCGGATCTTCTGAATCACCTCCCCCAGGAAAGCTGCGAGACAAGACATCTGCCTTGACGTTCTTGACCCCTTCGCGAAAGGTAACCACGAAATTGAACCTGGTAAAAAACAGTGACCATCTGGCCTGCCTAGGGTTCAGACGCTTGGCAGGTTGCAGGTAAGCCAAATTCTTATGGTCAGTATACACCGTAACGGGGTGAGACGCCCCCTCTAACCAGTGACGCCATTCCTCAAAGGCCAACTTGATAGCCAACAACTCTCTATCTCCAACATCATAATTCCTCTCGGCGACCGAGAGCTTCTTGGAGAAGAAGGCACACGGGACCCACTTGCCAGGAGATGAACCCTGTGACAGCACCACCCCAACCCCCACCTCTGATGCATCAACCTCCACTACGAATGGCTGGGACACATCCAGCTGCACCAGAATAGAAGCAGACGCAAAACGCTCCTTAACAGCCGAAAAGGCCTGCAATGCCTCATCCGACCAGACAGAGACATCGGCGCCCTTCTTGGTCATATCAGTAAGAGGTTTTACTAGGGTAAAATAATTAGAAATAAATTTTCTATAATAATTTGTAAAACCAAGAACCGCATCAAAGCTTTCTGATTCTCTGGTTGGTCCCACTCCAGAACCGCCCGGACCTTTTCGGAGTCCATACGAAAACCGGAATCAGAAAGCATGTATCCCAAGAACGGAAGCTCTTGCATCGCAAACAAACATTTTTCCAATTTGGCATATAACTTATTCTCCCGATGGATCGTCAAAACCTGTCTCACATGATCCTGATGGGTCTTCAGATCAGGAGAATAAATTAAAATGTCATCCAGGTAAACTACTACGAACCTCCCCACCAAGTGATGAAAAATGTCATTGACGAATCGCTGAAATACTGCTGGCGCGTTCGTCAACCCAAAAGGCATCACCAGGTGTCATGACCGGCGTGCCGATCACATACGTGACGCAAAGGGAGGGAAATGGGAAGGCCCTGTCCAAGGGAGAGGGAAAGGTGGTGACCCCTAACTCACCTTGAGGCTGGCACCTGACTGCCCTGATGTCCCTAGACGGTTCCTCACCCGTACGCCGATCACGTGCCTAAACCCTGGCTTTCCCTGAGATGAGTCCTACGTAGTGAATAGGGCGGTGGGAACACTAGTCCGCACCACTGACACTAAAGGAAAACACCAAGGAGAGGACAGACAATACAGACAAAACATATAATCCCAGGTGGGCGACAACAGTGGACAACAAAAGCCCAACAGGGATCCGGAGGGTAACGCTCTGGAACAACAACCAGGAATCACAGCTACACAGCTCCAGTGGGTCAGTATAGAAGTCCAGGCAGGAAGCTCTATATCTGGCAACCAGAGAAGTGGGAGAGGGGAATATAAGGAGGTTGGGATTGCTGGACAAGAAACAGCTGAGGAGAAGAAGCTACGGATCCCTGAGTGAGCCAAAAAAGATTGCAAGGCAAACCCAGAAAGCTACCATTAAGAAACAGCACTATCTTTAGACACAGAGCGCGCAGCCACCCGCTGCGACTTCCTGACCCCAGGTATAACGGAGTCAGACGTGGCTCTTGACACCCTCGTGACACCAGGTTCTCAAAATGACCCTCGTGCGTATTTAATGCCGTTTTCCACTCATCCCCCTCCTTGATCCTGATCAGATTGTAGGCTCCTCTCAAATCCAACTTGGAGAACACCTTGGCTCCAACAATCTGATCAAAAAGATCAGAGATCAAAGGCAGGGGATATGGATCCCGGACTGTAATACAGTTCAATTCACGGGAATCCAAACACGGTCTCAGTGATCCATCTTTTTTCTTCACAAAGAACAAACCTACTGCCACTGGAGACTTAGATGGTCTAATATGACCCTTTGCCAAACTTTCGGATGACCTCTCTTTCGGGTTGAGAGAGGTTGTAAAGCCGAGACTTTGGCAACTTAGCCCCAGGAATGAGATTAACTGGACAATCATAGTCTCGATTAGGGGGCAATTCCTGAGCCCCACTCTCTGAAAAGACATCCGCAAAATCCGAGAGATACTGAGGTAAAGCCGTAATGGACACACCAGAGATAGATGTGCCAAGACAATTATCCGAACAAAACTCGCTCCAACCAATGATTTGTTTCGCTTGCCAGTCTATAATTGGGTTATGTCTAATCAACCATGGCAACCCCAAAACTATAGGAGCTGGCAAATCCTTCATGACAAAACAAGAAACAATTTCAGCATGTGAATCACCCACCCTTAAGTGAATGCCATGAACAATGTGAGTAAGGCTCCTTTGAGAAAGAGGGGAAGAATCAATTGCAAAAATACGAATCTCGTTCTCTAACGTGCAAGTACTTAGTCCCAGGCCTTGAAGAAAAAGAAAGTCAATTAGGTTTACCCCAGCACCACAATAAAGGAATACATCAACATTTTTGGACTCTAGCGCCACCATAGCTGAAAGGAGAAAACGGAACTGCAGGGAGCTTGCATACCTGTCTGCTCCACCACACCATTCATACTACCAAGTGTGAGGGAAGTTTTTTTTTCTTTTTCTCTTCCACCTGTGATTTAACATAAGGACAAGAAAAAACAAAATGACCCCTCTTTCCACAATAGTAACATAGATTGTGCACTTTTCTAAAGTCTCTACTATCAGAATGGCAAGATACCGAACCTAACTGCATGGGTTCCTCCCCTACCCCAGAGTTATGAGTAATATCACCCTGGGCAGTAAGAGAAACAAAACCACACGCAGGAGGGATCCCCTGCACGGAGGGATCCTTACACCTCTCTCTGATACGTCTATCCAACCGTATAGCCAAAGACATTGCATTTTCTAAAGTATCCAGGTACTCATGAAAAGCCAGGGCATCCTTCAACCTTTCAGATAACCCCTGACAAAACTGACTACGTAACGCAGAGTCGTTCCACCCCGACTCAGTAGCCCACCTCCTAAACTCTGTGCAGTAACCCTCTGCAGTATGTTTACCCTGTAGTAAGTTACGCAACCCGATCTGGGTTATCGTAAATCAATCCCAGGTCTTTGAAAAATTCCTCCACCGACCGGAGAGCCAGAGAACTGGGCGGCAGAGAAAAAGCCCAGGATTGCGCGTCCCCTTTAAGCAAAGACATGATGATACCAACCCTCTGATCTTCATTACCTGACGAAAATGGACGCAGTCGAAAGTACAAATTGCATGACTCTTTAAAGCGAAAAAAATCATCCGTACCCCCTGTAAATTTCTCGGGAAGAGTGACTTTAGGCTCCCCACCAATTTGACCTGTACCTGATGCCAGAACCCTCTGACACTGTGTGACCGTATTACGCAGATCCGCAACCTCTAGGGATAAACCCTGCATGCGGTCAACCAGTGTATCAATTGACACCATCACAAAAGCGCTGAGTGATGGTAGTCACAGTATGGCGGATTATAATGTCACGGCGGGCGTGCACTCAGTCTAACAGATAATGCACCAACCAGGCTCTGGACGAGAGACAGGGGAAGGGTCACCTCCTAACTAATCCCTGACCTCTTTCCCTGCACTGCTCAACCCACCTACAGACCTTTAAGGTAGGTATGAGGTGTCCCCGTGCCTGGGCTGACAAAATCTTGAATTCCCTGAGATGGTGAAGTAGGGAAATAGGAGCAGCCTGCTCGCACAGAACCTGGATGGGATAGATGACACAAAACAACCAAACTTGAAATAACACTTATCTTCCTGAGCTGGAGCAGACAGCCAACCTTCCTTCCTAGCTTCCAAGACCACAATGATTAGTATAATCCGCCCAGAGCACTGGACTGGTGTACTATTTAAACTAATGACCCCACCCAGTGCACTTGATGAGAGGCGGATCCAGCACGGCTCCAAAACAAACACTAAACTGCTGCTATCCTGGCCGACCTCCGCACATCGTCAGAGTGGGGCAAGACACCAGGGCGCTCCACCGCTTCCAGTTTAGTGCAAATGGGGGCCTTCATGCTCCATTATTTGAAGAGGGACCCACGTATAAAAAGCATAAAGGTCAAGGACCTGTACTGGGTGGCAACGTACTTAGACCCCCGATACAAACACAAAATGGCGGACATGTTACCAGCATCACAGAGGGCTGTCAGAATGCAGCATTTCCAGGCCTTGCTGCGGGAGATGCTGAAATCTGCTGTTGCGGGCACTGGGAGAGCACTAATGTACCTCCAGGCACAGAATCCAAAGTTGTTTTCTGTCAGGTCAATGCCTATTAGTAGAGTTGAGCGAACACCTGGATGTTCGGGTTCGACGAGTTCGGCCGAACTTTCGAAAAATGTTCGGGTTCGGGATCCGAACTCGACCCGAACTTCATCCCGAACCCGAACCCCATAGAAGTCAATGGGGACCCGAACTTTTGGGCACTAAAAAGGCTGTAAAACACACCCGGAAAGGGCTAGAGGGCTGCAAAAGGCAGCAAAATGTAGTTAAATCCCCTGCAAACAAATGTAGATAGGGAAATGATGAGTTAACATAAAATAAATAAAAATTAAACAATATTAATTGGAGTGAGGTCCCATAGCACAGAATCAGGCTTCAAGTCACCCACCAATGGAGAAGGTCACTTACTATTATTTTGACCACAGCACCCAGACAAAGGAGAGAGGTCCCACAGCAGAGAACCAGGCATCATATCACCCACCACAGGAGTAGGCCACCATTTAGTTACTTTGACCCCTACACCCAGACGGAGGAGAGAGGTTACACAGCAGAGAATCAGGCATTTAGATCACCCACCACAGGAGTAGGCCACCATTGAATCAGACCCCGGCAACCATGTCAGATGGCACAAGCATAAGCTTTATATCAATCAGCACAGGAGAAGGCGACTTTGACAGACTTTGACCCCTACACCCGGACGGAGGAGAGAGGTTTCAAAGCAGAGAATCAGGCATTTAGATCACCCACCACAGGAGTAGGCCCCAATTTAATGGGACCCCGGCAACCATGTCAGATGGCACAACCATCAGCTTCATATCAATCAGCGCACAGGAGAAGGCGACTTTGAAAGACTTTGACCCCTACACCCAGACGGAGGAGAGAGGTTTCACAGCAGAGAATCAGGCATTTAGATCACCCACCACAGGAGTAGGCCCCCATTGAATCAGACCCTGGCAACCATGTCAGATGGCACAACCATCAGCTTTATATCAATCAGCACAGGAGAAGGCGACTTTGAAAGACTTTGACCCCTACACCCAGATGGAGGAGAGAGGTTTCACAGCAGAGAATCAGGCATCATATCAACCACCACAGGAGAAGCCACCATTTAGTTACTTTGACCCCTGCACCCAGGAAGAGGAGAGAGGCACCACAGCACATATTCTGGCATCATATCAGCCACCACAGGAGAAGCCACCATTGAGTTACTTTGACCCCCGCACCCAGGAAGAGGAGAGGGGCACCACAGCACATATTCTGGCATCATATCAGCCACCACAGGAGAAGCCACCATTGAGTTACTTTGACCCCCGCACCCAGGAAGAGGAGAGAGGCACCACAGCACATATTCTGGCATCATATCAGCCACCACAGGAGAAGCCACCATTGAGTTACTTTGACCCCTGCACCCAGGAAGAGGAGAGAGGCCCCACAGCACATATTCTGGCATCATATCAGCCACCACAGGAGAAGCCACCATTTAGTTACTTTGACCCCTTCACCCAAACAGAGGAGAGAGGTTCCACATCAGAGAATCAGGCATCATATCAACCACCACAGGAGTAGGCCACAATTTAATGGGACCCCGGCAACCATGTCAGATGGCACAACCATCAGCTTCATATCAATCAGCACAGGAGAAGGCGACTTTGAAAGACTTTGACCCCTACACCCAGACGGAGGAGAGAGGTTTCACAGCAGAGAATCAGGCATTTAGATCACCCACCACAGGAGTAGGCCCCCATTGAATCAGACCCTGGCAACCATGTCAGATGGCACAACCATCAGCTTTATATCAATCAGCACAGGAGAAGCCACCGTTGAGTTACTTTGACCCCTGCACCCAGGAAGAGGAGAGAGGCCCCACAGCACATATTCTGGCATCATATCAGCCACCACAGGAGAAGCCACCATTGAGTTACTTTGACCCCCGCACCCAGGAAGGGGAGAGAGGCACCACAGCACATATTCTGGCATCATATCAGCCACCACAGGAGAAGCCACCATTGAGTTACTTTGACCCCTGCACCCAGGAAGAGGAGAGAGGCCCCACAGCACATATTCTGGCATCATACTAACCACCACAGGAGAAGCCACCATTGAGTTACTTTGACCCCTGCACCCAGGAAGAGGAGAGAGGCCCCACAGCACATATTCTGGCATCATATCAGCCACCACAGGAGAAGCCACCATTGAGTTACTTTGACCCCCGCACCCAGGAAGAGGAGAGAGGCACCACAGCACATATTCTGGCATCATATCAGCCACCACAGGAGAAGCCACCATTGAGTTACTTTGACCCCCGCACCCAGGAAGAGGAGAGAGGCACCACAGCACATATTCAGGCATCATATCACACACCACAGGAGAAGGCCTCTTTCAGTGATTTAGGCCTTTGGACCCAGACAGAGGAGAGAGGCACCACAGCACATATTCTGGCATCATATCAGCCACCACAGGAGAAGCCACCATTGAGTTACTTTGACCCCTGCACCCAGGAAGAGGAGAGAGGCCCCACAGCACATATTCTGGCATCATATCAGCCACCACAGGAGAAGCCACCATTGAGTTACTTTGACCCAAGCACCCAGGAAGAGGAGAGAGGCCCCACAGCACATATTCTGGCATCATACTAACCACCACAGGAGAAGCCACCATTGAGTTACTTTGACCCCTGCACCCATGAAGAGGAGAGAGGCCCCACAGCACATATTCTGGCATCATATCAGCCACCACAGGAGAAGCCACCATTGAGTTACTTTGACCCCCGCACCTAGGAAGAGGAGAGAGGCACCACAGCACATATTCTGGCATCATATCAGCCACCACAGGAGAAGCCACCATTGAGTTACTTTGACCCCTGCACCCAGGAAGAGGAGAGAGGCCCCACAGCACATATTCTGGCATCATACTAACCACCACAGGAGAAGCCACCATTGAGTTACTTTGACCCCTGCACCCAGGAAGAGGAGAGAGGCCCCACAGCACATATTCTGGCATCATATCAGCCACCACAGGAGAAGCCACCATTGAGTTACTTTGACCCCCGCACCCAGGAAGAGGAGAGAGGCACCACAGCACATATTCTGGCATCATATCAGCCACCACAGGAGAAGCCACCATTGAGTTACTTTGACCCTCGCACCCAGGAAGAGGAGAGAGGCACCACAGCACATATTCAGGCATCATATCACACACCACAGGAGAAGGCCTCTTTCAGTGATTTAGGCCTTTGGACCCAGACAGAGGAGAGAGGCACCACAGCACATATTCTGGCATCATATCAGCCACCACAGGAGAAGCCACCATTGAGTTACTTTGACCCCTGCACCCAGGAAGAGGAGAGAGGCCCCACAGCACATATTCTGGCATCATATCAGCCACCACAGGAGAAGCCACCATTTAGTTACTTTGACCCCTGCACCCAGGAAGAGGAGAGAGGCACCACAGCACATATTCTGGCATCATATCAGCCACCACAGGAGAAGCCACCATTTAGTTACTTTGACCCCTTCACCCAAACAGAGGAGAGAGGTTCCACATCAGAGAATCAGGCATCATATCAACCACCACAGGAGTAGGCCACAATTTAGTTTATTTGACCCCTGCACCCAGGAAGAGGAGAGAGGCCCCACAGCACATATTCTGGCATCATATCACACACCACAGGAGAAGGCCTCTTTCAGTGATTTAGGCCTTTGGACCCAGACAGAGGAGAGAGGTCAGAGATTAGCTTCATATCCCCCAGCACAGCAGAAGACCGCTTTATTTGACTTAGGCCTCAGCACCCAGACAGAAGACAGAGGTAGCATGGCAGAGGTTATGGCTTCATGTCACCCGTTAGTTTAACCGGCCACTTTCATCTGGTTAGGCCCCGGCGCCCAGACAGAGAAGAGTTTCATTCAACTGTGGGTTTCATAAAATTTGTATCAAATAAAGAAGTGGCCCGTAGCACAACAAGACATGTTTTAGGCAGTTAATAAGGACTACTCTGCACAAGGGAGGGACAGGTCCTGTGGGATCCATGCCTGGTTCATCTTTATGAAGGTCAGCTTGTCCACGTTGGCTGTGGACAGGCGGCTGCGCTTGTCAGTAATGACGCCCCCTGCCGTGCTGAATACGCGTTCAGATAAAACGCTGGCCGCCGGGCAGGAAAGCACCTCCAAGGCATAACATGCTAACTCTGGCCACGTGGACAATTTCGAAACCCAGTAGTTGAATGGGGCCGAACCATCCGTCAGGATGTGGAGGGGTGTGCAGACATACTGTTCAACCATGTTAGTGAAATGCTGCCTCCTGCTAACACGTTCCGTATCAGGTGTCGGTGCAGATAGCTGTGGCGTGGAGACAAAACTTTTCCACATTTCTGCCATGCTAACCCTGCCCTCAGATGAGCTGGCCGTGACACAGCTGCGTTGGCGACCTCTTGCCACTCCTCTGCCTTCACCTTCCACCTGTTCCCCTGTGACATGTGGGAATGCTCTCAAGAGCGCCTCTATCAGCGTGCGCTTGTACTCGCGCATCTTACGGTCGCGCTCCAGTTCAGGAATTAAAGTGGGCACATTGTCTTTATACCGGGGATCCAGCAGGGTGGCCACCCAGTAGTCTGCACACGTTAAAACGTGGGCAACTCTGCTGTCGTTGCGCAGGCATTGGAGCATATATTCGCTCATGTGGGCCAGGCTACCCATGGGTAAGGACAAGCTGTCCTCTGTGGGAGGCGTATCGTCATCGTCCACCGTATCCCCCCAGCCACGCACCAGTGATGGGCCTGGGCTGCCACCCCGCTGTGAACTTGCGTCATCCTCGTCCCCCTCCACCTCCTCCTCCTCATCCTCCTCGTCCTCCAGTACAGTGCCTTGGCTGGCGACTTGTGAACCTGTCCTCTGCTGCTTAAACAAACCTCCCTCTGAGCCACTTCGAACAGACTGGCCCGAAAGTGTTAGAAACGAGCCCTCATCCTCCTCCTCCTCCTCCTCCTCCTCCTCCACCTGGGCCACCTCCTCTAACATCATTGCCCTAAGTGTTTTCTCAAGGAGACATAGAAGTGGTATTGTAACGCTGATAACAGTATCATCGCCACTGGCCATGTTGGTGGAGTACTCGAAACAGCGCAGCAGGGCACACAGGTCTCGCATGGAGGCCCAATCATTGGTGGTGAAGTGGTGCTGTTCGGCAGTACGACTGACGCGAGCGTGCTGCAGCTGAAACTCCACTATGGCCTGCTGCTGCTCGCACAGTCTCTCCAGCATGTGCAAGGTGGAGTTCCACCGGGTGGGCACGTCGCATATGAGGCGGTGAGCGGGAAGGCCGAAGTTCCGCTGTAGCGCAGACAGGCGAGCAGCGGCAGGATGTGAACGGCGGAAGCGCGCACAGACGGCCCGCACTTTATGCAGCAGCTCTGACTTGTTGGGGTAGTGGTGAATGAACCTCTGCACCACCAAGTTCAGCACATGCGCCAGGCAAGGGATGTGCGTCAAACCGGCTAGTCCCAGAGCTGCCACGAGATTTCGCCCATTATCGCATACCACCAGGCCTGGCTTGAGGCCCACCGGCAGAAACCACTCGTCGGTCTGTTGTTCAATACCCCGCCACAACTCCTTTGCGCTGTGGGGCCTGTCCCCCAAACATATGAGTTTCAGAATGGCCTGCTGACGTTTACCCCGGGCTGTGCTGAAGTTGGTGGTGAAGGTGTGTGGCTGACCGGATGAGCTGGTGGAAGCAGTGGAGGAGGAAGCCGAGTAGGAGGAGGAGGCTACAGGAGGCAGAGAATGATGCCCTGCGATCCTAGGGGGCGGAAGGACGTGCGCCAAGGAACTGTCCGCCGGGGGCCCAGCCGCCACTACATTCATCCAGTGTGCAGTTAGTGAGATATAGCGTCCCTGGCCGTGCTTACTGGTCCACGTATCTGTGGTTAGGTGGACCTTGCCACAAATGGCGTTGCGCAGTGCACACTTGATTTTATCGGACACTTGCATGTGCAGGGAAGGCACGGCTGTCTTGGAGAAGTAGTGGCGGCTGGGAACCACATACTGCGGGACAGCCATGGCCATCAGCTGTTTGAAGCTGTCTGTGTCCACCAGCCGGAATGACAGCATTTCAAAGGCCAGCAGTTTAGAAATGCTGGCGTTCAGGCCAAGGGCTCGAGGGTGACTCGGGGGGAATTTGCGCTTCCTCTCTAAGGTTTGAGATATTGAGAGCTGAACGCTGCTGTGTGATATAGTGGAGACGCTAGTTGACGGTGGCGGTGGTGGTGGTGTCGGTGGCACATCCTCTGTTTGCTGCTCGGCAGGTGGCAACATTCCTTTCGAGGCGGAAGCCGAGGCAGCAGCGGTAGAGGGAGCAGGGGGAGCCTCAGCGAGTGCCTGGTTTTTAAGGTGTGTACCCCACTGCAGTTCATGCTTTGCATGTAGATGCCTGGTCATGCAGGTTGTGCTGAGGTTCAGAACGTTAATGCCTCGCCTCAGGCTCTGATGGCAGAGCGTGCAAGTCACTCGGGTCTTGTCGGTAGGACATTGTTTAAAGAAGTGCCATGCCAGGGAACTCTTTGAAGCTGCCTTTGTGGGGCTGGGTCCCTGTTGGCGATGTCCAGTAGCAGGCGAACTCTGGGGGCGGCGGCTCGTCTGCTTTGGCCCCCTGCTCCCTCTTTGGCTTCGCTGTTGTCTCGGTCTCACCACTACCTCTTCGGTAGTGGGCACCTGTGTTTCGTCATCATCAGAGAGTCGGTGACTCTGCTGTGGTGGTATTCCCATGTCCTCTTCATCTGGAGACATAAGTGGTTGTGCGTCAGTGCATGGTATGTCTTCCTCCACTGGGGAAGGGCTAGGTGGACGCCCCTGGGAAACCCTGGAAGCAGAGTCTTCAAACAGAAGAAGAGACTGCTGCATAACTTGTGGCTCAGACCGTTTCCCTGATATGCTTGGGGGTGATGTGACAGACTGATGGGCTTGGTTTTCAGGTGCCACCTGTGCGCTTTCCGCAGAAGACTGGGTGGAAGACCATGTGGTGAACGTGCTGGAAGCACTGTCGGCCACCCAATCGATTAATGCCTGTACCTGCTCAGGCCTTACCATCCTAAGAGCGGCATTGGGCCCCACGAGATATTGCGGCACATTCTGCCGGCTAGTAGAGGGAGTTCGTTCCCTACTGTGTGCGCCTGGGGCCGAACGGCCACGTCCTCTAATAGCAACAGAGGCCCCACGGACACCACCACGACCGCGTCCTCGTCCCTTAATAGTATTTTTCTTCATTGTTGCGATTCAACTCGCACCACAATGAAATATATTATTTTTTATAAGCAAAATCCCCTCACTGGAATACTTTCAGTCTTTTGACTGTATGGATTACAGATGGAATGACTGTTATATGTGAGTACCCCTTTCTTTGACAGATTCTAGTATGGGTACATATATGTTTTCCCAACCCCAGCACATTAGTTTGCTAATTCCAGATGTATGAAACGCAGGCCTAACTGTATCTAGTATATTGAACGCCAGATAAACTAACTTGGCCTTTTTTAAATAAAAAAAAAATTCCCTCACTGGAATACTTTCAGTCTTTTGACTGTATGGATTACAGATGGAATGACTGTTATATGTGAGTACCGCTTTCTTTGACAGATTCTAGTATGGGTACATATATGTTTTCCCAACCCCAGCACATTAGTTTGCTAATTCCAGATGTATGAAACGCAGGCCTAACTGTATCTAGTATATTGAACGCCAGATAAACTAACTTGGCCTTTTTTAAATAAAAAAAAAATTCCCTCACTGGAATACTTTTAGTCTTTTGACTGTATGGATTACAGATGGAATGACTGTTATATGTGAGTACCGCTTTCTTTGACAGATTCTAGTATGGGTACATATATGTTTTCCCAACCCCAGCACATTAGTTTGCTAATTCCAGATGTATGAAACGCAGGCCTAACTGTATCTAGTATATTGAACGCCAGATAAACTAACTTGGCCTTTTTTAAATAAAAAAAATTCCCTCACTGGAATACTTTCAGTCTTTTGACTGTATGGATTACAGATGGAATGACTGTTATATGTGAGTACCGCTTTCTTTGACAGATTCTAGTATGGGTACATATATGTTTTCCCAACCCCAGCACATTAGTTTGCTAATTCCAGATGTATGAAACGCAGGCCTAACTGTATCTAGTATATTGAACGCCAGATAAACTAACTTGGCCTTTTTTAAATAAAATAAAAATTCCCTCACTGGAATACTTTCAGTCTTTTGACTGTATGGATTACAGATGGAATGACTGTTATATGTGAGTACCGCTTTCTTTGACAGATTCTAGTATGGGTACATATATGTTTTCCCAACCCCAGCACATTAGTTTGCTAATTCCAGATGTATGAAACGCAGGCCTAACTGTATCTAGTATATTGAACGCCAGATAAACTAACTTGGCCTTTTTTAAATAAAAAAAATTCCCTCACTGGAATACTTTCAGTCTTTTGACTCTATGGATTACAGATGGAATGACTGTTATATGTGAGTACCGCTTTCTTTGACAGATTCTAGTATGGGTACATATATGTTTTCCCAACCCCAGCACATTAGTTTGCTAATTCCAGATGTATGAAACGCAGGCCTAACTGTATCTAGTATATTGAACGCCAGATAAACTAACTTGGCCTTTTTTAAATAAAAAAAAAATTCCCTCACTGGAATACTTTCAGTCTTTTGACTGTATGGATTACAGATGGAATGACTGTTATATGTGAGTACCGCTTTCTTTGACAGATTCTAGTATGGGTACATATATGTTTTCCCAACCCCAGCACATTAGTTTGCTAATTCCAGATGTATGAAACGCAGGCCTAACTGTATCTAGTATATTGAACGCCAGATAAACTAACTTGGCCTTTTTTAAATAAAAAAAAAATTCCCTCACTGGAATACTTTCAGTCTTTTGACTGTATGGATTACAGATGGAATGACTGTTATATGTGAGTACCGCTTTCTTTGACAGATTCTAGTATGGGTACATATATGTTTTCCCAACCCCAGCACATTAGTTTGCTAATTCCAGATGTATGAAACGCAGGCCTAACTGTATCTAGTATATTGAACGCCAGATAAACTAACTTGGCCTTTTTTAAATAAAAAAAATTCCCTCACTGGAATACTTTCAGTCTTTTGACTGTATGGATTACATATGGAATGACTGTTATATGTGAGTACCGCTTTCTTTGACAGATTCTAGTATGGGTACATATATGTTTTCCCAACCCCAGCACATTAGTTTGCTAATTCCAGATGTATGAAACGCAGGCCTAACTGTATCTAGTATATTGAACGCCAGATAAACTAACTTGGCCTTTTTTTAATAAAAAAAATTCCCTCACTGGAATACTTTCAGTCTTTTGACTGTATGGATTACAGATGGAATGACTGTTATATATGAGTACCGCTTTCTTTGACAGATTCTAGTATGGGTACATATATGTTTTCCCAACCCCAGCACATTAGTTTGCTAATTCCAGATGTATGAAACGCAGGCCTAACTGTATCTAGTATATTGAACGCCAGATAAACTAACTTGGCCTTTTTTAAATAAAAAAAATCCCCTCACTGGAATACTTTCAGTCTTTTGACTGTATGGATTACAGATGGAATGACTGTTATATGTGAGTACCGCTTTCTTTGACAGATTCTAGTATGGGTACATATATGTTTTCCCAACCCCAGCACATTAGTTTGCTAATTCCAGATGTATGAAACGCAGGCCTAACTGTATCTAGTATATTGAACGCCAGATAAACTAACTTGGCCTTTTTTAAATAAAAAAAATTCCCTCACTGGAATACTTTCAGTCTTTTGACTGTATGGATTACAGATGGAATGACTGTTATATGTGAGTACCGCTTTCTTTGACAGATTCTAGTATGGGTACATATATGTTTTCCCAACCCCAGCACATTAGTTTGCTAATTCCAGATGTATGAAACGCAGGCCTAACTGTATCTAGTATATTGAACGCCAGATAAACTAACTTGGCCTTTTTTAAATAAAAAAAAAATTCCCTCACTGGAATACTTTATGGCTTTTCACTGTATGGATTACAGGTGGACTGGTATTAGTAGGGGTGACACAAGCACACCCAAGTCCCTGATGTAGGATTTCTATGGCACAGACCACTATTACAAGTGATTAATGGACGTTGGGAGAGATTGTGCTGCAGCACTAGTCCCAAGATGGCCGCCGCCTATCAGCCCAGTAACATGTGCCACAAAATGGTCTGCACAACCTTTAAAAAAAATAGCCTTGGACTGTGCTGCTAAATCGCTATTGGTCTGAATCCCAGGTGTAGATGTCTGACTTGTTTGGAGCTTTGGAATGCACACTGTGGCAGCTTCTGCTGCAGCACTACAAGTCGCAAAATGGCGGCCGGCGGTCAGCCCAGGTACATGTGGATGGAAAAATCACTCTGGCCACTCTAAAAATAGCCAATCCCTATCAAAAAAGCAGCTCAGCTGCAGTTGTTCAGATGAATCACAGGTGGAGGAGAGAAATTTGCTTCCAGTTATTCAATTATCCCTGCCTATTCTCGCCCTAGCATCAGCTGCGTCTATCCCTGTTCTATTCACATCGGGAGTGAGCACGTCCCGACGTGCGCACAAGCTTATAAAGAGGCTGAGTCACATGCTGCACTTGGCCAATCACAGCCTTGCCAATAGTAGGCATGGCTGCGATGGCATCTTAGGGCAAGTAGTATGATGCATGTTGATTGGCTGCTTTGCAGCCTTTCAAAATGCGCCAAAATACATGCCGAACGACGAACCCGAACCCGAACTTTTACGAAAAAGTTCGGGTTCGGGTCCGTGTCACGAACACCCCAAAATTCGGTACGGACCCGAACTATGCTCGAACTGTTCGCTCAACACTACCTATTAGCTAATTTTTGGGGCCTGTATTGGCCGACAGTTACATATTTATCCTGTGACCGCCTAGTGTACCTCCATCCACAGAATCCAAAGTTCTTTGCTGTCAGGTGAATGCCTATTGCCTAATTTTTGGGGCCTGTACAGGCCGACAGCTACATTTTTATCCTGTGACTGCCTAATGTACCTCCAGCCACAGAATCCAAAGTTCTTTGCTGTCTGGTGAATGCCTATTGGCAAATTTTTGGGGCCTGTACAGGCCGACAGTTACATTTTTATCCTGTGACCGCCTAATGTACCTTCAGCCAAATCCAATGTTCTTTGCTGTCAGGTGAATGCCTATTGCCTAAGTTTTGGGGCCTGTACTGGCTGACAGTTACATTGTTTATCTCTAGCCACATAATCACACACTTGTCTCACTCCTCTGCCTCTCATTATGGTGACGTATTAACCAAATTCACCATAAGGACGTTCTAATGTCACAGGGTCATGTGACTGTGCCCCCCACCCCGTACTGTGCCCCTCACCCCGTACTGTGCCCTTTATACCCTGCATTGTGCCCTCTTACTACACCCTGTGCAGTGCTTCTAGTAATTCCCTGTACTGTGCCCTCTTATACCCTTTTTTCCAGTTACAGTATGTCGGTGTTATCCGCGGAAAAAATATGCAGATTGCAGTGCTAAGGACCTTTGCGCCACAATCTGTGTCAGAAATACGCTTAACATAGACATGTTTCTATATAATAAATGACCACCTAATTGTATTATTTTTTGGGGGTAGGGCTAATATCTTTATATTATATAGATTCTAGTGTATTATACTGTGCCCTGTATTTCCAAGTAGAAAATGATCCTTGGGAAACACAGTCCTTATCCCTGACCACCAGGACCAGGTAGCGCTCTGTCAGTACATGGTGGCCTCCCCTCTTTCCCACGCTGCTCCGCTGTGTACTGGTGCTTATTCTTATTCTGGGCTGGGTTCACATCTGATTTTGCCATCCATTTAATGCATACCATAAATGTATGCGTTAACAGATGCCTCAGACCGATGCCGTACAGTGGCGTCCGTTCACCATACAGTTCCATGGTAGAAAAATAAATTTATGTTAACATATGCATTTTTTTAATGGACTCTGCAGGATACAAAAACATGGAGTGCTGCACATTTGTATACATAAAACCGATAGGGAATAACATTTTTCTAGGCTCCAGCAGGGCACATTTTTGAGAGTTTCCCTTTAAGACACATAAAAATGGCCCTTGATTAAAATACATATTTTTTGTGGGAATTTTTGCCAGTGATCCCCCTCTGGTATAGCACTGTCCATGTTGTAGGACTATTTGTGTACTTCCAGTAAGTGTTTGCTGGCTGCAAATATGACCTGAAGGTTTTTCAGGTTCGCCTGCCATTAAAGTGAATGGGGCCCGCCGCGAACGCGTGGTTCGCAAATGGTCGTCCGTCACTACTCATTACTGATGCTCTCACTACATGCGTTCTCTTCTGAATACAGTATTGTGTGCAGTCCACAGTGAGAGGTCACTTTTCCCACACAGATTAGTACAGTGTGATGACACACAATGTTATGTACACATATAAGTACACAATGAAGCTGTGAAAAATGGAAGGTGGAATCTGATTGGTTGCTATGGGCAACTAAACCAGTTCTACTTTACACCAGTTTGATAAATTTTATATATATATATATATATATATATATATATATATATATATTGTAGGAAGGCGCAATGGTCCGTCATTGACAGAAGATATGTGTCACAGAGGTTCCTGGCCTTGGTGAGGTAAAAGACGGCAATTTTAAGTGTCAGCGGCAGCTAGTGCTCACTGACACTATTGGTTATTTAGTGTGGCTGTAAAGCTGATCCGGGCCGGCTCTTACTGGGATCAGACAAAGTGCAGGGTGGGTGGCTGTTCCCCACGTTCCAGGCCGGGTTTTGGTCTGGGATATAAAAACCCAGCCAGCAGTCTCAGCTGTGTAGATTATCCTCCATTTTACAATGGAGTCGTTGGTTGAGAGCTGCATGATGTGTGCCGTACTAAAGGGCTGAGAGCCTCATTTCTGGGAAGCAGGCCCTAAAGCCTGTTGTGGACTGCTGCTGAGAAAACCTCTGACAAGGTGAATGTTTTTTGTTCTGTGGACTTGCCATGGTGTGAATGAACACCAAGATGACAAACTGTCATTTTTGTTTATGTGTGAATAAACACTGCACTGTTTAAGTCAAAGACTTTGTTTTTGCCTCTGTACTGTATCCGCTAATCTGCCTACCAGAGTGAATATAAACTTGGAAAATGAAGATGCAGCACACTCTCTCGATCGGGTGCAAAACAGGCCAGTGTGAACCAGCACCATGGTCCAATTCAATACAGCGAAAAGAAGCCAGCAGCACACCGAGGAATTCAAAAAAACGTGTGGTTTATTCACCCAATGTCAGGTAGCAGCGACGTTTCAACCGCTTGTTGTGGTCTTTCTCAAGCTATGTGCACATGTGTTACAATCACACAATATATAGGTGTGTCAATTAAACATACAATAAAATCAATCAAGCATAAAAGTGAACAGAATTCATGATATTAGAATTTAAAACATCTAAAAAATCTCATTATCAGTGTCCAAAGTGCATGGGTAAAGTAAATTTGCAGTGTTCTATGATCAATTACAAACCGGATTCCAAAAAAGTTGGGACACTAAACAAATTGTGAATAAAAACTGAATGCAATGAGGTGGAGATGGCAAATGTCAATATTTTATTTGTAATAGAACGTAGATGACAGATCAAACGTTTAATCCGAGTAAATGTATCATTTTAAAGGAAAAATACGTTGATTCCAATTTTCACGGGGTCAACAAATCCCAAAAAAGTTGGGACAAGTAGCAATAAGAGGCTGGAAAAAGTAAATTTGAACATAACGAAGAGCTGGAAGACCAATTAACACTAATTAGGTCAATTGGCAACATGATTGGGTATAAAAAGAGCTTCTCAGAGTGGCAGTGTCTCTCAGAAGCCAAGATGGGTAGAGGACCACCAATTCCCACAATGTTGCGCAGAAAGATAGTGGAGCAATATCAGAAAGGTGTTACCCAGCGAAAAATTGCAAAGACTTTGCATCTATCATCATCAACTGTGCATAACATCATCCGAAGATTCAGAGAATCTGGAACAATCTCTGTGCGTAAGGGTCAAGGCCGTAAAACCATACTTGATGCCCGTGATCTCCGGGCCCTTAAACGACACTGCACCACAAACAAGAATGCTACTGTAAAGGAAATCACAGAATGGGCTCAGGAATACTTCCAGAAACCATTGTCAGTGAACACAATCCACCGTGCCATCCGCCGTTGCTAGCTGAAACTCTACAGTGCAAAGAAGAAGCCATTTCTAAGCAATATCCACAAGATCAGGCGTTTTCACTGGCCCAGGGATCATTTAAAATGGAGTGTGGCAAAATGGAAGACTGTTCTGTGGTCAGACGAGTCACGATTCGAAGTTCTTTTTGGAAATCTGGGACACCATGTCATCCGGACCAAAGAGGACAAGGACAACCCAAGTTGTTATCAACGCTCAGTTCAGAAGCCTGCATCTCTGATGGTATGGGGTTGCATGAGTGCGTGTGGCATGGGCAGCTTGCATGTCTGGAAAGGCACCATCAATGCAGAAAAATATATTCAGGTTCTAGAACAACATATGCTCCCATCCAGACGTCATCTCTTTCAGGGAAGACCCTGCATTTTTCAACAAGATAATGCCAGACCACATTCTGCATCAATCACAACATCATGGCTGCGTAGGAGAAGGATCCGGGTACTGAAATGGCCAGTCTGCAGTCCAGATCTTTCACCTATAGAGAACATTTGGCGCATCATAAAGAGGAAGGTGCAACAAAGAAGGCCCAAGACGATTGAACAGTTAGAGGCCTGTATTAGACAAGAATGGGAGAGCATTCCTATTTCTAAACTAGAGAAACTGGTCTCGTCGGTCCCCAGACGTCTGTTGAGTGTTGTAAGAAGAAGGGGAGATGCCACACAGTGGGGAAATGGCCTTGTCCCAACTTTTTGGGGATTTGTTGACACCATGAAATTCTGATTCAACATATTTTTCCCTTAAAATGGTACATTTTCTCAGTTTAAACTTTTGTTCCGTGATTTATGTTATATTCTGAATAAAATATTAGAAGTTGGCACCTCCACATCATTGCATTCAGTTTTTATTCACAATTTGTATAGTGTCCCAACTTTTTTGGAATCCGGTTTGTAATAAGCCCGAGTTTTTTCACAGAAGAAACTTACACAACCCATATGGCTTAATTTTATGGGTAGCTTTAAATGCGGACACCGCAAGTGCATTTGCTATGAGCATACGGTCACTGGTAAGGCTTTCAGGTCCACAGTATGTGATAAAACATTTAACATACAGTCATACATCAACTGTAACACCAAATATGTGGTGTACTTTATTACCTGTGAAATATGCTCATTGCAATATGTAGGCTGCACAATCAATCCATAAAAAAACAGGATACGGAAGCACATTTCGGATATACCACATTACAAGAGCAGCAACGTTTCAGCTGCCAGCCTACATTTTGCGGTTTTGCACGCAGGGGATATATCTGGCCTAAAAGTGCAAGGTATAGAAAGAGTCTTTTTACCACCAAGAGGGGGGGGACCATAGAAGGAAACTCCTTAACCTCTTAAGGACTCAGCCCTATTTCACCTTAAGGACTTGGCCATTTTTTGCAAATCTGACCAGTGTCACTTTAAGTGCTGATAACTTTAAAACACTTTGACTTATCCAGGCCATTCTGAGATTGTTTTTTCGTCACATATTGTACTTCATGACACTGGTAAAATGAAGTCAAATATTTTTATTTTTTTGCATAAAAAAATACCTAATTTACCAAAGATTTTGAAAAATTTGCAAATTTCAAGGTTTCAGTTTCTCTACTTCTGTAATACATAGTCTACTCCATGTTTGAATTATTTTGGGAATGATATTTTATTTTTGGGGGATGTTACAAGGCTTAGAAGTTTAGAAGCAAATCTTGAAATTTTTCTGAAATTTACAAAAACCCAATTTTTAGGGACCACTACAGGTCTGAAGTCACTTTGCGAGACTTACATAATAGAAACTGCCCAAAAATGACCCCATTCTATAAACTACACCCCTCAAGGTATTAAAAACTGATTTTATAAACTTTGTTAACCCTTTAGGTGTTGCACAAGAGTTATTGGCAAATGGGGATGAAATTTGAGAATTTCATTTTTTTGCCTAATTTTCCATTTTAACCCATTTTTTCCACTAACAAAGCAAGGGTTAACAGCCAAACAAGACTGTATCTTTATTGCCCTGACTCTGCCATTTACAGAAACACCCCATATGTGTCCGTAAACTACTGTACGGGCACACAGTAGGGCGTAGAGGGAAAGGTGCGCCGTATGGTTTTTGGAAGCCAGATTTTGCTAGACTGGTTTTTTGACACCTTGTCCCATTTGAAGCCCCCCTGATGCACCCCTAGAGTAGAAACTCCATAAAAGTGACCCCATATAAGAAACTACACCCCTCAAGGTATTCAAAACTGATTTTACAAACTTTGTTAACTCTTTAGGTGTTGCACAAGATTTAATGGAAAATAGAGATACAATTTCAAAATTTCACTTTTTTTGGCAGATTTTCCATTTTAATATTTTTTTTCCAGTTACAAAGCAAGGGTTAACAGCCAAACAAAACTCATTATTTATGGCTCTGATTCTGTAGTTTACAGAAACACCCCATATGTGGTCGTAAACTGCTGTACGGGCACACGGCAGGGCGCAGAAGGAAAGGAATGCCATACGGTTTTTGGAAGGCAGATGTTGCTGGACTGGTTTTTTTGACACCATGTCCCATTTGAAGCCCCCCTGATGCATCCCTAGAGTAGAAACTCCAAAAAAGTGACCCCATTTAAGAAACTACTGGATAGGGTGGCAGTTTTGTTGGTACTAGTTTAGGGTACATATGATTTTTGGTTGCTCTATATTACACTTTTTGTGAGGCAAGGTAACAAGAAATAGCTTTTTTGGCATGTTTATTTTTTTTGTTATTTACAACATTCATCTGACAGGTTAGATTATGTGGTAATTTTATAGAGCCGGTTTTCTCGGACGCGGCGATTTCTAAAATGTATACAATTTTTTTTATTTATGTAAGTTTTACACAATGATTTCATTTTTAAAACAAAAAAAATGTTTTAGTGTCTCCATAGTCTAAGAGCCATAGTTTTTTCAGTTTTTGGGCGATTATCTTAAGTAGGGTGTCATTTTTTGCGGGATGAGATGACGGTTTGATTGGCACTATGTTGGGGTGCATATGACTTTTTGATCGCTTGCTATTACATGTTTTGTGACGTAAGATGACAAAAAATGGCTTTTTTTACACCGTTTTTATTTTTATTTTTTTACGTGGTCACCTGAGGGGTTAGGTCATGTGATATTTTTATATAGCCGGTCGATACGGACGCGGTGATACCTAATATGTATACTTTTTTAAAATTTATTTAAGTTTTACACAATGATTTCATTTTTGAAACCCCAAAAATTATGTTTTAGTGTTTCCATAGTCTAAGAGCCATAGTTTTTTCAGTTTTTGGCCGATTACCTTGGGTAGGGTATGATTTTTGCGGGATGAGATGACGGTTTGATTGGTACTATTTTGGCATACATGCGACTTTTTTGATCACTTTTATTACCTTTTTTGGGAAGTAAGGTGGGCAAAATTTCAATTTCCTCATAGTTTTTTTTTATTTTATTTTTATGGCGTTCACCGTGTTGGGAAAGTAACATGACCGTTTTATAGATCCGGTCGTTACGGACGCGGCGATACCAAACATGTGTAGGGAATTTTATTTTTTTCATTTTTAATCAGTGATAAATGTGTTTTACTTTTTTTTCACTTTTTTTAACTTTTTTTTTGACCCAGACCCACTTGGTTCTTGAAGATCCAGTGGGTCTGATAATCTGCATAATACAGTACAGTACACTATATAGTGTTTTGTACTGTATTTTACTTACACTTTGTCTGAACAGATCTATGCCTTTAGCACAGATCTGTTCAGCACCATGGACAGCAGGATGCCTGAGAAGGCGTCCTGTTGCCATGGGAACCTTCCCCGTCTGCTCAGTTGTGGCCACAACTTCGCAGATGGGGAAGGGTAAGGAGGGGGGCTGTCTGGGGGCTCTCTCCCTCTCCATCGGGGGGCTGCAAAGGCACAGCAGCCCCCCGATGGGAGAGGGAGCTCCCTCCTACTGTTAACTTTTTCCATACAACGATCCGTACGGATCGCGGAATGGAAAGGGTTAAACGGCTGACATCTGCACAGATGTCAGCCGTTTATACCAGGGTGTCAGCAAAGTGCTGACACCCTGGTATACCCACTGGCCACCAACGAATTTTCAAGAGGAGGCGGGCGGGGGATCCCGCACCGCCCGCCTCCTGCACGGCCCCCACCGCATACAAACCCCCCCTGCACCACCCGCCGGCAAAAAATCATGCAGGGGTGCAGGGGGGTGCAAAATCAATATTTTAGGCACACTAAAGTTTGTGATCCGCGGGGATCAGAAACTGAAGAAAGCACAGCAAACCGCAGGTCTGAATTGACCTGCGGTTTGCGGAGATCGCCGATACGGGGGGGTCACATGACCCCCCCCTGGCGTTGTGACAGGATGCCGGCTGAATGATTTCAGCCAGCATCCTGTTCGGATTAACCCCCGCAGCTCCGCAATCTCGATTTAAACTTAGGACATACCGGTACGCCCTGAGTCCTTAAGGATTCGGGAAATAGGGCGTATCGGTACGCCCTAAGTCCTTAAGGGGTTAATAGAGAGGCCTTCTGGATATTCCAACTGGGATCCCGCCAACCAGAAGGTCTTAACAAACGCCATAACTTTATTTTGCAATACTGAATGTGCCGTTATTATTATTATTATTATTATTATTTTCTGCCCTCTGTACTTTTTTCTGTCTACGTTCTTGTTTTTGTACCTGTATTGATATTTATATTCACTTGCTAAAATATCCATGAACACATTACTCCCTACTATTATTTTAATCACTAAGCCATACTCTGTATCTTTTCACTGAGGACATTGCGGGACCTCCCTCTGATACCTCCCTCTCCCAGGTGATATTCATCAGTCTGCGATTGGACAGGTATTTATCAGAGGGGGCTCCCATTGCATTTTTGTGCTTGTCATGAAGAAGGATCCTTATTTTGTAGAGGTCTGAAACGCGTCACTGCATACACCTTGTTGTATGGAAATTTTAAAACCGCTGGAATAAAAGAGTCACCTATTTGCACCCGAGCTGAGCTGGACTTCTTCTTTTTTCTACTGGATTCTATTCATTCCCGCATCCAGGTGCGGTGTCCGTGCCCAGAGGGTGTTGTGTAGCAGGTGAGAGCTGTCTTACGCTTGATTCTCAGAATTGGCTTATGATTTGGTAGCCAAAAGCAGGAGTGGGTACAAAACACTGAAGACATGAAAATACTCCATTCACGTGTCATCCCCGTTTTGGATTCACTCCTGTTTTTTTTGGGGCTTTAGCAATACTGATGGATTACTGACCAAATGCCGACCGAGTGAAGACATATGCTCAACAGACAGGATTTGTTTTTGGGGGTTATTTTTCTGACGGATCAGAGTAAGGGCAAAATAATCAGTAACCTCAAGACAAACTTACTGCTGACACCCACTCCACTCTGCCGGGGGGGGGGGGGGGGCTCTACTTTTATAAGCGTTTAATAGAACAGGTTCTGTAGACATCTATGTGGAATCAGCTGATGGCGATGTAAAAGGAGTGCGCTTCTTCTTGACGCTAACATTGACCTGTAAGTTCACACTTGAGTTATTTGGTCAGTTTTGGCCCCATAACTGCCCAAATAAGTGAAGTGTGCAGTGATTCTAAGAGCAACGCCTGTAATCTGCATGTCATACTGACTCACAATATTGTTTCACTACCACAGCAGACTGCAAGGCACAGTGTTCTAACATCACTATACAGTCTCTACTCAGCCAGGAAATAGCTGTTTTCAACGCGATTCTCCACAAATAAATTTGGATTGAATCAAATCTTTTCAGAAGATTGGCGAACCGACCTAATCAAATTTTTGAGAAATTCGCTCATCTCTACTGATGACCTATCAATAAGTAACTCCTGGAGAACCCCTTTAATAATAAAAAATATTAATATGAGCACATGTCCATTAGGGCAAAACAACCTATGTCTCGATAAATTGAAGATATTGCAAAGAAAAAAAACAAAAAAAAATCTTTTTTGGGCATCAGGATGTTAAAATATACATAGTTTTGAAGGGGTTAAGAAGTAATCATAAAATGTTATCCAATCACTTATTGTTCGTTAAAGAGAATCCAAGTAGGTTAATGTGACATTTTACATTAAATTTTATAAAGCTTCTCGGCCTTGCAAAGGACGTAAACATGCTGGTTGTGTCATGTTACCGTAGTAACTAATAGCACATGTCCTTGCAAGCTCTATTGACTAGAAAACTTGTAGACCTTTCAGATACCAAAAGTAGAGCCAAGTTTTTTTAATTTATTAGAGTACACTGTAATTGTGCCCAGAATACTAAGTGAAAGATGACAAATTTGAATAACACAGAACTGGCTGATCTTGATGGATGTCTTTTTTCAGCCTTACAAACCATGTTTATTTATGTGCATAACACAAGAAACAAGGCTCAAATAAAATTTGACAATTAGTATATGTTCATACAGTACAGATATATTATGAAGTATTTTTCCACCTCAAAAAAAAAACAAAAACACATGCACTGACATAATATTATACGGTGCCATGAAAAGTCATATTACTGGAGGTTAGCAAATTTGATTTTGGTTTGATTCAGCCAAAATGGTTGCTCAATTCAGCTACGAATGAATTCTACTTGAATCAAAAGTGCTCCAATTGGCCTGTGTGTATGACACTTTGAGGTTTCCGAAGACTCAAATATATATATATATATATATATTTGTGGTCAGGGCGACGGCCCCTGGACGTAGGAACTAGAGCTAACCTCAGGCTGGGAAATGCCGGGAGCCCGTAGCGAGGATAGGCCTAAAAGGGGGCCTATCCTTAAGGAAGAGCTAAGAAAAGGGAAGGGAGGGAGGGGTACCTGGCTGCACGTCCCGTCCCCTGACCTGCGTGGGGGTTAATATAGCCAAGGGGCATGGCCTCTGCCCCTCCCACAAATACAGGCTGCACGGCAGCCTTAACTACTTGTGGTCAGGGCGACGGCCCCTGGACGTAGGAACTAGAGCTAACCTCAGGCTGGGAAATGCCGGGAGCCCGTAGCGAGGATAGGCCTAAAAGGGGCCAAAAAGGAGACCCAACCATGCCATCAAACATTCACGTACCGTACAGGGCAAGTGAACAGAAAGCATCACGGATCTCTGATCGTAGGATTTGGACCATATCTGGAGAACACGACTACCTCCAACGTCCCATGCCCCTGATAACCTGAGGAGGCACCTGGTGCTTAGACACCGCCTCAAAATGAAATGAGTGGAGCAGACCCTGTTTAGAGTAAATATACACCTACCGTTACGACACCCGTTGTGAACGAAAAGACCCTTCACGATGGAGGTGCGGGATATACCGTCTTATATCACAGTGACTTCCATCTACCTTACCTCCTTGTCATGTGTACCGCCACACCGTTCTTGGAGCTGGTTAAATGCTGCTGCAATTGAAAGAGTGTCTGGAACCAGGAACGATTTACTCCTATGTTGACTAACAGATGACCATATACGAGAAGGTCTGAATCCTGAGAGCTGCAGACTGAAACAAACAATGGTGAAACGGTTGGAAGTGCCTAGATCAGGCATCCCAAACCGCGGCCCCTCAGCTGCCGCAACCACAACCCCCACCACGCCCTGCTGCAGGCAGATACCTGCAGGCTGTCCGGGCACCGCGGGAGCCACAACCCCGCAACAGCCAGAGGGCCGCCGCCCACGACCCCCGGCCCAGATGAACCCCAACCATCCACCAAGGGCCCCGATCGGGCACCAACTGTTCCTGGTGGCCATACTTACCTCTACTTATTCCCCAGGCCCCACTTACTAATAAGGGCCAAAGAAGTCAGAACATGGTGCCTGTTGTCCTACCGAAGTAGCAAACTCAGTGAAGTGTAAACCCACCAGGCCTGGGGAACCATCCACAGAAATATATGGCTATTACGATTAATGAGCTAATGTGCCTGTACTAAGGATAGGACGTACCCCAATACCTGCAGTTGTGACAGAAAATGCTTAAGGTCGTGATAAACTATGTATGCTGCGCCTGTAGTCGTGATAGGACTTGTCGCGTCAGGTGACACGACAGACTTCGTAAACTTGCGCCTTATTACTGTACCTCCTACTGGAAGATGGACCGATACCCAGGACTTAGGCCGGACACCAACATCCTCAGCCCGAGTTTGTAGATGAAGTAAGCATGCCTGGGAGAAGATGATGTCCGCAAAGGCAGGCTTGGAATGACTGCTTACAAAGAAAACAATGAAACCCAACCACCTAGAAAATAAAAGAGTCAGAGAAAACAATAACGAGAGTGGGACTCTAATGGCACAAGCCACACGTGTGAGCCACCCGTGGAAATTGTATTGCGAGCCACAGATGACCGAGCCATGCGAGCGGAACTGAGGACAGAAAAGACATGGAACTTACTTGTTACGGGACCACGCAGCCGGCCTCGACTGGCGTTGTGTGTGTAATTATTTATTTTTTTTTTTTGAGAAGCCATACGTGAGAGACTCTAATGGCAAAACACATGTGTAACCCTAAAAGGGGGAAGCCAAGTGTGAGAGACTAATGGCGGAGTCATATGTGTAAAACTAACACGGAGAAGCCATGCGTGGGACACTAATGGTGGAGACATATTTGTAACACTAAAATGAAGCCATGCGTGGGAGACTAACGGCGGAGTCATACGTGTAAGACTAAATGGAGAAGCCATGCGTGAAAGACTCTAATGGCAGAGACATGTGCAACCCTAAAACGGAGAAGCCATGCGTGAGAGACTAATGGCGGAGACATATGTGTAACACTAAAACGAAGAAGCCATGCGTGGAAGACTAATGGCGGAGACCTACGTGTAGACTAAATGGAGAAGCCATGCATGAGAGACTCTAAAGGCAGAGACATGTATAACCCTAAAAGGGAGAAGCCCTACGTGAGACTAATGGTGAATTCATATGTGTAACACCAACCGGGGAGAAGCCGTGCGTGAGAGACTAAAGGCAGAGTCATATGTGCAACACTAGAATGGAGAAGCCATGCATGAGAGACTAATGGCAGAGTCATACGCGAAGACTAAAACGGAGAAGGCATGCGTGAGACTCCAACGGCGGAGTCCTATGTGACACTGAAGGGGGTAACCATACGTGAGAGCCTCAAATGGCAAAGCCATGCGTGAGAGACTCTAATGGCGGAGTCATGTGTAACACTTAAAAGGAAAAGCCACACGAGAGAGACTCTAATGGCGGAGGCATATGTACCCTTAAAGGGAGAAGCCATACGTGAGAGACTCTAATGGCGGAGTTATATGTAACACTAAAAGGGGAAAGCCATGCGTGAGGGACTCAAATGGCTAAGCCATGCGTGAGAGACCCTAATGGCGGAGTCATATGTAACACTAAAAGGGGGAAGCCATACGTGAGAGACTCTAATGGCAAGCCATGCGTGAGAGACTCTAATGGCGGAGTCATGTGTAACACTAAAGGGAGAAGCCATACGTGAGATTCAAATGGCGGAGTCATACGTGACACTAAAAAGGGGAAGCCATGCGTGAGAGACTCTAATGGCAAGCCATGCGTGAGAGACTCTAATGGCGGAGTTATATGTAACACTAAAAGGGAGAAGCCATGCGTGAGAGACTCAAATGGCTAAGCCATGCGTGAGAGACCCTAATGGCAAAGTCATATGGCGGCTTAATTTCCCTCTTAATTAATTAACAACCACTATGCCGTACCAGTATGACTTGGGGATTCGCATAACCATGATCCTCTCCGACAATGACCTAGGATGCTAACCAGCCTACAACCATATTGCCCCCCACCGAACAACATGAAGAACGAACACCGGGCCCCCGAAGCCCTGAGGCTCCCCGAAGCCAAGGAATCGACCCGGAAGACCTTACCGTGACAAGTAATTAAACGTGAGCCCGACCTAAAGGCAAGCATAGACATTAGTGATCCGAACCACTTGCATGAATGAAACATTAACCAACCGTGAAATTGAAACAGATGGGAGAAAACCAGAGCCAGAGGCATTTGCAATTAGCTAAGAAAAGCCCCTAGTCGTGACAAACACATGAACAACTGTGAAACATAGTAGGAACTCACTCCTATCGGCCCACTGTCCGCTAGGGAGCTACTTGGTTAACTGGGGCGGGAGATCCAACTGCGTAAATGTGAACCAGAAGTAAAGGAGATCAGTCTGCGTGACCCACCACCGAGGAACGAAACTCAAGCCTGAAGAAGCAGCTATGTTTTAACGGAAGAGCAGACTTAGAGCGGTGCGCTGATAGCCCTAGCAAGAATACTGAGTAACCCTGATGTAGAAAGGAAAGAAATGCAGCTTAAAGTGGAAGCAGAGTAGAACACATGATGCAAGAACAAGTGGGTAACTGTAGCTCTGGATGTGAGAGGTGCCTAAAACATGGTATGGGCACAGCTCTGAGTATGAGCATGAGGAGCATGGTATAACGCAGCTGTATAAATGCAAGCTGAAAGGGAACAGAGTATTAATATAATGCAACCGCGACCGCTGCTCTAGAAGTGAATGGCGTATAGGACAAAATGTAAAAGCAGACACACGCTGTAGCTTGAAGGTAACAATCCTGACCACTTTTTTTTTTTTTTTGACATGACAACCTGGACGTACCAGGCAGAACCACCTGTCACCGGAGTGACCAATAAAATGCTTAAACGCTTTAACCGGACGTACCACATGAGATAACAAGACCCCTTGGACATCCAGGCAGGACATCGTGCCACGAACTGGCGGACGTAACATTGCCTGTACGTTTTAGGCAGACATACCACAATAAGGAAAAAATGACAACCTGGAGTTTCAGGTAGGACCACATGCCACTGACGCGGCGGACGCCACAACGCCTGAATGCTTCAAGCAGACGTACCACAATAAACAAAGCGACAACCTGGAGTTCCGGGCAGGACTACATGCCACCGGAGTGGCGGACGCCATGATGCCTGAACGCTTCAAGCCGACGTATCATAGTAGACAAGTGACAACCTGGACGTTCCAGGCAGAATCCTGTGCCACCGGGGAGGGCGACAGAATAGCGCCTGAACGTTTTAAAGCCATGCCACGGATAACATACGGGACGTGAAAAATGTGCCTGCGGCCAACCCCCGTGACACATATCATAACCATATAACAGGACATACCACCTACTGCAAGTACGGAATCCTTGGAACGGAATGGAGCGTCAGATACTTGATCAGACGAAAACTCTGCAATATGATGATGCATGACAGCAATGTAAATGTACAACAAATTAAATATTTTTCTTTTTTTTTTTTTTATTAAACAGACATCGGCACTGCTGCTCCCGCACAGAAAGCCCATCACACCGCTCCAGAGCAGGGCAAGTAGAAGATACCTAAATTAGGGTAACCCTAAATGACACCCCCAGACAGGGAATTAAATAGCGATCTATGTGAAAGGTGCACCAACACCTCCTAAAGGTAGACAGTGAAACGTTTGGAGCTACTGTCTATGCAAGCCAAACCTAGACATAATAGTTCCCCATAAAAATTGCTAGGACCCCGCAATTCTTGCACATTAAAGGTTAGCTGTTGCCACAACACAGACCTAGGTATGAAGACCCCAAAGTGCATGCCCTCAGTGGTGGCCTTTGTGTTATGCAAAATTGATCCGTAAGAAGTAACCCATTTCAGTAGATCTATATATTTGCTCCACACCGCAAGGCTACATGAGTTATTATACTGCCATCGTGCACGGCCTGTTATGTGGCGTGCCGGCAGTTATTTGCAGCACCTAAAACAAATGACCTTGAACCTGGCATTGCCTTGAGGTGTGGGTGGCATTGCTAACTTGGTTATTTCTCCAACGTTCTTCTTCTGGCACTCAATTTATGGAAATGGTCAAGCCCCAACTACCGTAATTGCATAATATTCCCAACCAGCGTTTGCAGCCTGTATTACTCATGCCTCAGCGCAGCAGGCTTAATAACCGTTGTCCCGCTCCCATGGAAACCAGCCACGTGCGTAGTAACCGCACGCGCTGGCCTACATGCGCCTCTGCCATTCATCATGACCCCCGGCCGACGGCGGTGACCAACCAAGAGGCGTAACCAGGGGCGGCGCTGACGCGTGTCTAGCAACCGGCACCGGCGGCCGCCCCCGGACACACACACACCCGCCCTCGGTCTGCCAGTGCCAGCCGGCCTGGCCCAGGAGGTGAGCGGAGCTCCGGACCCCAGCCCCCCCCCCCCCCCCCGTGGATGCGCCGTCCCCGTGGTGAGGAGACGCCTTGCGCCGCCGTAAGCCGCCCCCCGCACCGAGGTAAGAACCAGACCGGCATCGGAGATATAGCTTACCTGGGCGACCGAGACGAGGAGAAGCCGATCCAATACTTACCCGGATCGAGGCTTGAAGGCGCGGGACGTGCAGGAACCAGACGTGACCGGACGATCCAGGTACCTGGCTGCACGTCCCGTCCCCTGACCTGCGTGGGGGTTAATATAGCCAAGGGGCGTGGCCTCTGCCCCTCCCACAAATATAGGCTGCACGGCAGCCTTAACTACATATATATATATATATATATTTTTAATCTCTCTCTCCAAAATTCACACAAATCAAATCACAAAAACTCAGACTCAGATTCTTACAAAATTCAAGTCAAATCCCATTTGTTTACAATTGATTTGCCCATCTCTAATTAATTCCTTCACGCATTATGACTAGAGATCAGCGAATCAAAGCTGACAAAGCCGAATTCGTTCCGAATTTCAGGAAAAATAGTATTCTGAACAAATGAAAATTTTCTCGCGCTCCGTGGTAACAAATTGCAATTTTTCCTAACATGACGGCTAGCGGGCTACAATGGCAGCTAAAATGGCAGCTACACGTGTGAGGACATGGGGCAAGGAACCCTAGGAAGGCGAGATGACCCATAATGCCATGCATGCAGCCAATCAGCAGCCATCCCAGTGATGTCATAGCCCTATAAATACGGCGGCCAGCTTAGAGTCTGCCATTCACTATCGTACTGTGTTCAGGGACAGACGTGCATGCAGGCACTAGAGAGAGTGAAAGAAAAACTAATTGTAAAAAAAAAAAGGAAAAAAGTGATTTACTAGTGCAGGGAAAGGATAGTGAGAGGAATCATTTCACAGGCAGGGAGAGACATGTGCAGATGCTAAGGATGCTAAAGTGATTTACAAGTGCAGGGAAACATTACTTGGGGATCCAGATAGTCTCATAATATAACTCTGTCATTCCAGCAATTAGTTATTGGGGTGCAAGTGCTATGTTGAAAAGCCTTTATTTGCTTTTATCTGTGGAAGAAGATAAATATATACGCAGGTCCCTTTTGCTGCTAACTGCTCTGATATCGTTTAGTGGCCTATTTCAATACAATACGAGACATTTTTGAAGCAGAGAAAACCAGGAAGTCTGAGCTGATCTGACATGGTGGAAGGATTGTGATGTGAGAGACTGAATCCGATTCCATCCTGTCTTGCGAATGTCCGGCAGTGAATGGACACTCAGAGGAAGGAGAGTAGCTGTCGTCCCCTTACTGGATCCAGGTCTTTGTAAGATAGATTGTCCCAGGAAGACTATTTACAGTGTGTGGACAGAAGCCTTATTACCAAGCAAGGCCGCACGGTTGCTGAGAGGTTGGTGGCCATCCCGGGTAAGCGGCATCCTCGGGCCCAGAACGGACGCAGGTCAGTACACCTGGTTACCGATTTTACTATACTATGTGGCGCCTAAAGTAACAGAGACTAGCCTAGGCCTTGTATTAGCTAGATAGTTAGGGTTATATCTTTGTTAGGTCTTACTGTACTGGACTGCAGCGCAGTAATTGACTTGCAGGCACTGTTGCGTCTGCCACCGGTTAGGTGTGTCCTCTGTAGCGGCACAGCACGACTTGTAGGTAGTGTTGAGCGAACAGTTCGAGCATAGTTCGGGTCCGTACCGAATTTTGGGGTGTTCGTGACACGGACCCGAACCCGAACTTTTTCGTAAAAGTTCGGGTTCGTCGTTCGGCATGTATTTTGGCGCATTTTGAAAGGCTGCAAAGCAGCCAATCAACATGCATCATACTACTTGCCCTAAGATGCCATCGCAGCCATGCCTACTATTGGCAAGGCTGTGATTGGCCAAGTGCAGCATGTGACTCAGCCTCTTATAAGCTTGTGCGCACGTCGGGACGTGCTCACTCCCGATGTGAATAGAACAGGGTTAGACGCAGCTGATGCTAGGGCGAGAATAGGCAGGGATAATTGAATAACTGGAAGCAAATTTCTCTCCTCCACCTGTGATTCATCTGAACAACTGCAGCTGAGCTGCTTTTTTGATAGGGATTGGCTATTTTTAGAGTGGCCAGAGTGATTTTTCCATCCACATGTACCCGGGCTGACCGCCGGCCGCCATTTTGCGACTTGTAGTGCTGCAGCAGAAGCTGCCACAGTGTGCATTCCAAAGCTCCAAACAAGTCAGACATCTACACCTGGGATTCAGACCAATAGCGATTTAGCAGCACAGTCCAAGGCTATTTTTTTTAAAGGTTGTGCAGACCATTTTGTGGCACATGTTACTGGGCTGATAGGCGGCGGCTATCTTGGGACTAGTGCTGCAGCACAATCTCTCCCAACGTCCATTAATCACTTGTAATAGTGGTCTGTGCCATAGAAATCCTACATCAGGGACTTGGGTGTGCTTGTGTCACCCCTACTAATACCAGTCCACCTGTAATCCATACAGTGAAAAGCCATAAAGTATTCCAGTGAGGGAATTTTTTTTTTATTTAAAAAAGGCCAAGTTAGTTTATCTGGCGTTCAATATACTAGATACAGTTAGGCCTGCGTTTCATACATCTGGAATTAGCAAACTAATGTGCTGGGGTTGGGAAAACATATATGTACCCATACTAGAATCTGTCAAAGAAAGCGGTACTCACATATAACAGTCATTCCATCTGTAATCCATACAGTCAAAAGACTGAAAGTATTCCAGTGAGGGAATTTTTTTTATTTAAAAAAGGCCAAGTTAGTTTATCTGGCGTTCAATATACTAGATACAGTTAGGCCTGCGTTTCATACATCTGGAATTAGCAAACTAATGTGCTGGGGTTGGGAAAACATATATGTACCCATACTAGAATCTGTCAAAGAAAGCGGTACTCACATATAACAGTCATTCCATCTGTAATCCATAAAGTCAAAAGACTGAAAGTATTCCAGTGAGGGAATTTTTTTTTTATTTAAAAAAGGCCAAGTTAGTTTATCTGGCGTTCAATATACTAGATACAGTTAGGCCTGCGTTTCATACATCTGGAATTAGCAAACTAATGTGCTGGGGTTGGGAAAACATATATGTACCCATACTAGAATCTGTCAAAGAAAGCGGTACTCACATATAACAGTCATTCCATCTGTAATCCATACAGTCAAAAGACTGAAAGTATTCCAGTGAGGGAATTTTTTTTATTTAAAAAAGGCCAAGTTAGTTTATCTGGCGTTCAATATACTAGATACAGTTAGGCCTGCGTTTCATACATCTGGAATTAGCAAACTAATGTGCTGGGGTTGGGAAAACATATATGTACCCATACTAGAATCTGTCAAAGAAAGCGGTACTCACATATAACAGTCATTCCATCTGTAATCCATACAGTCAAAAGACTGAAAGTATTCCAGTGAGGGAATTTTTTTTATTTAAAAAAGGCCAAGTTAGTTTATCTGGCGTTCAATATACTAGATACAGTTAGGCCTGCGTTTCATACATCTGGAATTAGCAAACTAATTTGCTGGGGTTGGGAAAACATATATGTACCCATACTAGAATCTGTCAAAGAAAGCGGTACTCACATATAACAGTCATTCCATCTGTAATCCATACAGTCAAAAGACTGAAAGTATTCCAGTGAGGGAATTTTTTTTATTTAAAAAAGGCCAAGTTAGTTTATCTGGCGTTCAATATACTAGATACAGTTAGGCCTGCGTTTCATACATCTGGAATTAGCAAACTAATGTGCTGGGGTTGGGAAAACATATATGTACCCATACTAGAATCTGTCAAAGAAAGCGGTACTCACATATAACAGTCATTCCATCTGTAATCCATACAGTCAAAAGACTGAAAGTATTCTAGTGAGGGAATTTTTTTTATTTAAAAAAGGCCAAGTTAGTTTATCTGGCGTTCAATATACTAGATACAGTTAGGCCTGCGTTTCATACATCTGGAATTAGCAAACTAATTTGCTGGGGTTGGGAAAACATATATGTACCCATACTAGAATCTGTCAAAGAAAGCGGTACTCACATATAACAGTCATTCCATCTGTAATCCATACAGTCAAAAGACTGAAAGTATTCCAGTGAGGGAATTTTTTTTATTTAAAAAAGGCCAAGTTAGTTTATCTGGCGTTCAATATACTAGATACAGTTAGGCCTGCGTTTCATACATCTGGAATTAGCAAACTAATTTGCTGGGGTTGGGAAAACATATATGTACCCATACTAGAATCTGTCAAAGAAAGCGGTACTCACATATAACAGTCATTCCATCTGTAATCCATACAGTCAAAAGACTGAAAGTATTCCAGTGAGGGAATTTTTTTTATTTAAAAAAGGCCAAGTTAGTTTATCTGGCGTTCAATATACTAGATACAGTTAGGCCTGCGTTTCATACATCTGGAATTAGCAAACTAATTTGCTGGGGTTGGGAAAACATATATGTACCCATACTAGAATCTGTCAAAGAAAGCGGTACTCACATATAACAGTCATTCCATCTGTAATCCATACAGTCAAAAGACTGAAAGTATTCCAGTGAGGGAATTTTTTTTATTTAAAAAAGGCCAAGTTAGTTTATCTGGCGTTCAATATACTAGATACAGTTAGGCCTGCGTTTCATACATCTGGAATTAGCAAACTAATGTGCTGGGGTTGGGAAAACATATATGTACCCATACTAGAATCTGTCAAAGAAAGCGGTACTCACATATAACAGTCATTCCATCTGTAATCCATACAGTCAAAAGACTGAAAGTATTCCAGTGAGGGAATTTTTATTTTATTTAAAAAAGGCCAAGTTAGTTTATCTGGCGTTCAATATACTAAATACAGTTAGGCCTGCGTTTCATACATCTGGAATTAGCAAACTAATGTGCTGGGGTTGGGAAAACATATATGTACCCATACTAGAATCTGTCAAAGAAAGCGGTACTCACATATAACAGTCATTCCATCTGTAATCCATACAGTCAAAAGACTGAAAGTATTCCAGTGAGGGAATTTTTTTTATTTAAAAAAGGCCAAGTTAGTTTATCTGGCGTTCAATATACTAGATACAGTTAGGCCTGCGTTTCATACATCTGGAATTAGCAAACTAATTTGCTGGGGTTGGGAAAACATATATGTACCCATACTAGAATCTGTCAAAGAAAGCGGTACTCACATATAACAGTCATTCCATCTGTAATCCATACAGTCAAAAGACTGAAAGTATTCCAGTGAGGGAATTTTTTTTATTTAAAAAAGGCCAAGTTAGTTTATCTGGCGTTCAATATACTAGATACAGTTAGGCCTGCGTTTCATACATCTGGAATTAGCAAACTAATTTGCTGGGGTTGGGAAAACATATATGTACCCATACTAGAATCTGTCAAAGAAAGCGGTACTCACATATAACAGTCATTCCATCTGTAATCCATACAGTCAAAAGACTGAAAGTATTCCAGTGAGGGAATTTTTTTTATTTAAAAAAGGCCAAGTTAGTTTATCTGGCGTTCAATATACTAGATACAGTTAGGCCTGCGTTTCATACATCTGGAATTAGCAAACTAATTTGCTGGGGTTGGGAAAACATATATGTACCCATACTAGAATCTGTCAAAGAAAGCGGTACTCACATATAACAGTCATTCCATCTGTAATCCATACAGTCAAAAGACTGAAAGTATTCCAGTGAGGGAATTTTTTTTATTTAAAAAAGGCCAAGTTAGTTTATCTGGCGTTCAATATACTAGATACAGTTAGGCCTGCGTTTCATACATCTGGAATTAGCAAACTAATGTGCTGGGGTTGGGAAAACATATATGTACCCATACTAGAATCTGTCAAAGAAAGCGGTACTCACATATAACAGTCATTCCATCTGTAATCCATACAGTCAAAAGACTGAAAGTATTCCAGTGAGGGAATTTTTTTTTTATTTAAAAAAGGCCAAGTTAGTTTATCTGGCGTTCAATATACTAAATACAGTTAGGCCTGCGTTTCATACATCTGGAATTAGCAAACTAATGTGCTGGGGTTGGGAAAACATATATGTACCCATACTAGAATCTGTCAAAGAAAGCGGTACTCACATATAACAGTCATTCCATCTGTAATCCATACAGTCAAAAGACTGAAAGTATTCCAGTGAGGGAATTTTTTTTATTTAAAAAAGGCCAAGTTAGTTTATCTGGCGTTCAATATACTAGATACAGTTAGGCCTGCGTTTCATACATCTGGAATTAGCAAACTAATTTGCTGGGGTTGGGAAAACATATATGTACCCATACTAGAATCTGTCAAAGAAAGCGGTACTCACATATAACAGTCATTCCATCTGTAATCCATACAGTCAAAAGACTGAAAGTATTCCAGTGAGGGAATTTTTTTTATTTAAAAAAGGCCAAGTTAGTTTATCTGGCGTTCAATATACTAGATACAGTTAGGCCTGCGTTTCATACATCTGGAATTAGCAAACTAATTTGCTGGGGTTGGGAAAACATATATGTACCCATACTAGAATCTGTCAAAGAAAGCGGTACTCACATATAACAGTCATTCCATCTGTAATCCATACAGTCAAAAGACTGAAAGTATTCCAGTGAGGGAATTTTTTTTATTTAAAAAAGGCCAAGTTAGTTTATCTGGCGTTCAATATACTAGATACAGTTAGGCCTGCGTTTCATACATCTGGAATTAGCAAACTAATTTGCTGGGGTTGGGAAAACATATATGTACCCATACTAGAATCTGTCAAAGAAAGCGGTACTCACATATAACAGTCATTCCATCTGTAATCCATACAGTCAAAAGACTGAAAGTATTCCAGTGAGGGAATTTTTTTTATTTAAAAAAGGCCAAGTTAGTTTATCTGGCGTTCAATATACTAGATACAGTTAGGCCTGCGTTTCATACATCTGGAATTAGCAAACTAATTTGCTGGGGTTGGGAAAACATATATGTACCCATACTAGAATCTGTCAAAGAAAGCGGTACTCACATATAACAGTCATTCCATCTGTAATCCATACAGTCAAAAGACTGAAAGTAATCCAGTGAGGGAATTTATTTATTTAAAAAAGGCCAAGTTAGTTTATCTGGCGTTCAATATACTAGATACAGTTAGGCCTGCGTTTCATACATCTGGAATTAGCAAACTAATGTGCTGGGGTTGGGAAAACATATATGTACCCATACTAGAATCTGTCAAAGAAAGCGGTACTCACATATAACAGTCATTCCATCTGTAATCCATACAGTCAAAAGACTGAAAGTATTCCAGTGAGGGAATTTTTTTTATTTAAAAAAGGCCAAGTTAGTTTATCTGGCGTTCAATATACTAGATACAGTTAGGCCTGCGTTTCATACATCTGGAATTAGCAAACTAATGTGCTGGGGTTGGGAAAACATATATGTACCCATACTAGAATCTGTCAAAGAAAGCGGTACTCACATATAACAGTCATTCCATCTGTAATCCATACAGTCAAAAGACTGAAAGTATTCCAGTGAGGGGATTTTGCTTATAAAAAATAATATATTTCATTGTGGTGCGAGTTGAATCGCAACAATGAAGAAAAATACTATTAAGGGACGAGGACGCGGTCGTGGTGGTGTCCGTGGAGCCTCTGTTGCTGGTAGAGGACGTGGCCGTTCGGCCCCAGGCGCACACAGTAGGGAACGAACTCCCTCAACTAGCCGGCAGAATGTACCGCAATATCTCGTGGGGCACAATGCCGCTCTTAGGATGGTAAGGCCTGAGCAGGTACAGGCATTAATCGATTGGGTGGCCGACAGTGCTTCCAGCACGTTCACCACATGGTCTTCCACCCAGTCTTCTGCGGAAAGCGCACAGGTGGCACCTGAAAACCAAGCCCATCAGTCTGTCACATCACCCCCAAGCATATCAGGGAAACGGTCTGAGCCACAAGTTATGCAGCAGTCTCTTCTTCTGTTTGAAGACTCTGCTTCCAGGGTTTCCCAGGGGCGTCCACCTAGCCCTTCCCCAGTGGAGGAAGACATACCATGCACTGACGCACAACCACTTATGTCTCCAGATGAAGAGGACATGGGAATACCACCACAGCAGAGTCACCGACTCTCTGATGATGACGAAACACAGGTGCCCACTGCCGCGTCTTTTTGCAGTGTGCAGACTGAACAGGAGGAGGTCAGGGAGGGAGACTGGGTGGAAGACGATGCAGAGGACGATGAGGTCTTAGACCCCACATGGACTGAAGGTCGTGGCGATGACTTTCACAGTTCAGAGGAAGAGGTAGTGGTGAGACCGAGACAACAGCGAAGCCAAAGAGGGAGCAGGGGGCCAAAGCAGACGAGCCGCCGCCCCCAGAGTTCGCCTGCTACTGGACATCGCCAACAGGGACCCAGCCCCACAAAGGCAGCTTCAAAGAGTTCCCTGGCATGGCACTTCTTTAAACAATGTCCTACCGACAAGACCCGAGTGACTTGCACGCTCTGCCATCAGAGCCTGAGGCGAGGCATTAACGTTCTGAACCTCAGCACAACCTGCATGACCAGGCATCTACATGCAAAGCATGAACTGCAGTGGGGTACACACCTTAAAAACCAGGCACTCGCTGAGGCTCCCCCTGCTCCCTCTACCGCTGCTGCCTCGGCTTCCGCCTCGAGAGGAATGTTGCCACCGGCCGAGCAGCAAACAGAGGATGTGCCACCGACACCACCACCACCGCCACCGTCAACTAGCGTCTCCACTATATCACGCAGCAGCGTTCAGCTCTCAATATCTCAAACCTTAGAGAGGAAGCGCAAATTCCCCCCGAGTCACCCTCGAGCCCTTGGCCTGAACGCCAGCATTTCTAAACTGCTGGCCTTTGAAATGCTGTCATTCCGGCTGGTGGACACAGACAGCTTCAAACAGCTGATGGCCATGGCTGTCCCGCAGTATGTGGTTCCCAGCCGCCACTACTTCTCCAAGACAGCCGTGCCTTCCCTGCACATGCAAGTGTCCGATAAAATCAAGTGTGCACTGCGCAACGCCATTTGTGGCAAGGTCCACCTAACCACAGATACGTGGACCAGTAAGCACGGCCAGGGACGCTATATCTCACTAACTGCACACTGGATGAATGTAGTGGCGGCTGGGCCCCCGGCGGACAGTTCCTTGGCGCACGTCCTTCCGCCCCCTAGGATCGCAGGGCATCATTCTCTGCCTCCTGTAGCCTCCTCCTCCTACTCGGCTTCCTCCTCCACTGCTTCCACCAGCTCATCCGGTCAGCCACACACCTTCACCACCAACTTCAGCACAGCCCGGGGTAAACGTCAGCAGGCCATTCTGAAACTCATATGTTTGGGGGACAGGCCCCACACCGCACAGGAGTTGTGGCGGGGTATTGAACAACAGACCGACGAGTGGTTTCTGCCGGTGGGCCTCAAGCCAGGCCTGGTGGTATGCGATAATGGGCGAAATCTCGTGGCAGCTCTGGGACTAGCCGGTTTGACGCACATCCCTTGCCTGGCGCATGTGCTGAACTTGGTGGTGCAGAGGTTCATTCACCACTACCCCAACAAGTCAGAGCTGCTGCATAAAGTGCGGGCCGTCTGTGCGCGCTTCCGCCGTTCACATCCTGCCGCTGCTCGCCTGTCTGCGCTACAGCGGAACTTCGGCCTTCCCGCTCACCGCCTCATATGCGACGTGCCCACCCGGTGGAACTCCACCTTGCACATGCTGGAGAGACTGTGCGAGCAGCAGCAGGCCATAGTGGAGTTTCAGCTGCAGCACGCTCGCATCAGTCGTACTGCCGAACAGCACCACTTCACCACCAATGATTGGGCCTCCATGCGAGACCTGTGTGCCCTGCTGCGCTGTTTCGAGTACTCCACCAATATGGCCAGTGGAGATGACACTGTTATCAGCGTTACAATACCACTTCTATGTCTCCTTGAGAAAACACTTAGGGCAATGATGTTAGAGGAGGTGGCCCAGGTGGAGGAGGATGAGGGCTCGTTTCTAACACTTTCGGGCCAGTCTGTTCGAAGTGGCTCAGAGGGAGGTTTGTTTAAGCAGCAGAGGACAGGTTCACAAGTCGCCAGCCAAGGCACTGTACTGGAGGACGAGGAGGATGAGGAGGAGGAGGTGGAGGGGGACGAGGATGACGCAAGTTCACAGCGGGGTGGCAGCCCAGGCCCATCACTGGTGCGTGGCTGGGGGGATACGGTGGACGATGACGATACGCCTCCCACAGAGGACAGCTTGTCCTTACCCATGGGTAGCCTGGCCCACATGAGCGAATATATGCTCCAATGCCTGCGCAACGACAGCAGAGTTGCCCACGTTTTAACGTGTGCAGACTACTGGGTGGCCACCCTGCTGGATCCCCGGTATAAAGACAATGTGCCCACTTTAATTCCTGAACTGGAGCGCGACCGTAAGATGCGCGAGTACAAGCGCACGCTGATAGAGGCGCTCTTGAGAGCATTCCCACATGTCACAGGGGAACAGGTGGAAGGTGAAGGCAGAGGAGTGGCAAGAGGTCGCCAACGCAGCTGTGTCACGGCCAGCTCATCTGAGGGCAGGGTTAGCATGGCAGAAATGTGGAAAAGTTTTGTCTCCACGCCACAGCTATCTGCACCGACACCTGATACGGAACGTGTTAGCAGGAGGCAGCATTTCACTAACATGGTTGAACAGTATGTCTGCACACCCCTCCACATCCTGACGGATGGTTCGGCCCCATTCAACTACTGGGTTTCGAAATTGTCCACGTGGCCAGAGTTAGCATGTTATGCCTTGGAGGTGCTTTCCTGCCCGGCGGCCAGCGTTTTATCTGAACGCGTATTCAGCAGGGCAGGGGGCGTCATTACTGACAAGCGCAGCCGCCTGTCCACAGCCAACGTGGACAAGCTGACCTTCATAAAGATGAACCAGGCATGGATCCCACAGGACCTGTCCCTCCCTTGTGCAGAGTAGTCCTTATTAACTGCCTAAAACATGTCTTGTTGTGCTACGGGCCACTTCTTTATTTGATACAAATTTTATGAAACCCACAGTTGAATGAAACTCTTCTCTGTCTGGGCGCCGGGGCCCAACCAGATGAAAGTGGCCGGTTAAACTAACGGGTGACATGAAGCCATAACCTCTGCCATGCTACCTCTGTCTTCTGTCTGGGTGCTGAGGCCTAAGTCAAATAAAGCGGTCTTCTGCTGTGCTGGGGGATATGAAGCTAATCTCTGACCTCTCTCCTCTGTCTGGGTCCAAAGGCCTAAATCACTGAAAGAGGCCTTCTCCTGTGGTGTGTGATATGATGCCAGAATATGTGCTGTGGGGCCTCTCTCCTCTTCCTGGGTGCAGGGGTCAAAGTAACTCAATCGTGGCTTCTCCTGTGGTGGCTGATATGATGCCAGAATATGTGCTGTGGTGCCTCTCTCCTCTTCCTGGGTGCAGGGGTCAAAGTAACTAAATGGTGGCTTCTCCTGTGGTGGCTGATATGATGCCAGAATATGTGCTGTGGTGCCTCTCTCCTCTTCCTGGGTGCAGGGGTCAAAGTAACTAAATGGTGGCTTCTCCTGTGGTGGCTGATATGATGCCAGAATATGTGCTGTGGTGCCTCTCTCCTCTTCCTGGGTGCAGGGGTCAAAGTAACTAAATGGTGGCTTCTCCTGTGGTGGCTGATATGATGCCAGAATATGTGCTGTGGTGCCTCTCTCCTCTTCCTGGGTGCAGGGGTCAAAGTAACTAAATGGTGGCTTCTCCTGTGGTGGCTGATATGATGCCAGAATATGTGCTGTGGGGCCTCTCTCCTCTTCCTGGGTGCAGGGGTCAAAGTAACTCAATGGTGGCTTCTCCTGTGGTGGTTAGTATGATGCCAGAATATGTGTTGTGGGGCCTCTCTCCTCTTCCTGGGTGCAGGGGTCAAAGTAACTCAATCGTGGCTTCTCCTGTGGTGGCTGATATGATGCCAGAATATGTGCTGTGGTGCCTCTCTCCTCTTCCTGGGTGCAGGGGTCAAAGTAACTAAATGGTGGCTTCTCCTGTGGTGGCTGATATGATGCCAGAATATGTGCTGTGGTGCCTCTCTCCTCTTCCTGGGTGCAGGGGTCAAAGTAACTAAATGGTGGCTTCTCCTGTGGTGGCTGATATGATGCCAGAATATGTGCTGTGGGGCCTCTCTCCTCTTCCTGGGTGCAGGGGTCAAAGTAACTCAATGGTGGCTTCTCCTGTGGTGGTTAGTATGATGCCAGAATATGTGCTGTGGGGCCTCTCTCCTCTTCCTGGGTGCAGGGGTCAAAGTAACTCAATTGTGGCTTCTCCTGTGGTGGCTGATATGATGCCAGAATATGTGCTGTGGTGCCTCTCTCCTCTTCCTGGGTGCAGGGGTCAAAGTAACTAAATGGTGGCTTCTCCTGTGGTGGCTGATATGATGCCAGAATATGTGCTGTGGTGCCTCTCTCCTCTTCCTGGGTGCAGGGGTCAAAGTAACTAAATGGTGGCTTCTCCTGTGGTGGCTGATATGATGCCAGAATATGTGCTGTGGTGCCTCTCTCCTCTTCCTGGGTGCGGGGGTCAAAGTAACTCAATGGTGGCTTCTCCTGTGGTGGCTGATATGATGCCAGAATATGTGCTGTGGGGCCTCTCTCCTCTTCCTGGGTGCAGGGGTCAAAGTAACTCAACGGTGGCTTCTCCTGTGCTGATTGATATAAAGCTGATGGTTGTGCCATCTGACATGGTTGCCAGGGTCTGATTCAATGGGGGCCTACTCCTGTGGTGGGTGATCTAAATGCCTGATTCTCTGCTGTGAAACCTCTCTCCTCCGTCTGGGTGTAGGGGTCAAAGTCTTTCAAAGTCGCCTTCTCCTGTGCTGATTGATATGAAGCTGATGGTTGTGCCATCTGACATGGTTGCCGGGGTCCCATTAAATTGTGGCCTACTCCTGTGGTGGCTGATATGATGCCAGAATATGTGCTGTGGGGCCTCTCTCCTCTTCCTGGGTGCAGGGGTCAAATAAACTAAATTGTGGCCTACTCCTGTGGTGGTTGATATGATGCCTGATTCTCTGATGTGGAACCTCTCTCCTCTGTTTGGGTGAAGGGGTCAAAGTAACTAAATGGTGGCTTCTCCTGTGGTGGCTGATATGATGCCAGAATATGTGCTGTGGTGCCTCTCTCCTCTTCCTAGGTGCGGGGGTCAAAGTAACTCAATGGTGGCTTCTCCTGTGGTGGCTGATATGATGCCAGAATATGTGCTGTGGTGCCTCTCTCCTCTTCCTGGGTGCGGGAGTCAAAGTAACTCAATGGTGGCTTCTCCTGTGGTGGCTGATATGATGCCAGAATATGTGCTGTGGTGCCTCTCTCCTCTTCCTGGGTGCAGGGGTCAAAGTAACTAAATGGTGGCTTCTCCTGTGGTGGTTGATATGATGCCTGATTCTCTGCTGTGAAACCTCTCTCCTCCATCTGGGTGTAGGGGTCAAAGTCTTTCAAAGTCGCCTTCTCCTGTGCTGATTGATATAAAGCTGATGGTTGTGCCATCTGACATGGTTGCCAGGGTCTGATTCAATGGGGGCCTACTCCTGTGGTGGGTGATCTAAATGCCTGATTCTCTGCTGTGAAACCTCTCTCCTCCGTCTGGGTGTAGGGGTCAAAGTCTTTCAAAGTCGCCTTCTCCTGTGCTGATTGATATGAAGCTGATGGTTGTGCCATCTGACATGGTTGCCGGGGTCCCATTAAATTGGGGCCTACTCCTGTGGTGGGTGATCTAAATGCCTGATTCTCTGCTTTGAAACCTCTCTCCTCCGTCCGGGTGTAGGGGTCAAAGTCTGTCAAAGTCGCCTTCTCCTGTGCTGATTGATATAAAGCTTATGCTTGTGCCATCTGACATGGTTGCCGGGGTCTGATTCAATGGTGGCCTACTCCTGTGGTGGGTGATCTAAATGCCTGATTCTCTGCTGTGTAACCTCTCTCCTCCGTCTGGGTGTAGGGGTCAAAGTAACTAAATGGTGGCCTACTCCTGTGGTGGGTGATATGATGCCTGGTTCTCTGCTGTGGGACCTCTCTCCTTTGTCTGGGTGCTGTGGTCAAAATAATAGTAAGTGACCTTCTCCATTGGTGGGTGACTTGAAGCCTGATTCTTTGCTATGGGACCTCACTCCAATTAATATTGTTTAATTTTTATTTATTTTATGTTAACTCATCATTTCCCTATCTACATTTGTTTGCAGGGGATTTAACTACATTTTGCTGCCTTTTGCAGCCCTCTAGCCCTTTCCGGGTGTGTTTTACAGCCTTTTTAGTGCCCAAAAGTTCGGGTCCCCATTGACTTCTATGGGGTTCGGGATGAAGTTCGGGTCGAGTTCGGATCCCGAACCCGAACATTTTTCGAAAGTTCGGCCGAACTCGTCGAACCCGAACATCCAGGTGTTCGCTCAACTCTACTTGTAGGCTCTGCTGTGTGTGCCAACGGGCTAGGCCTGTCCCTCGGACAGGGACGGTGACTGTGGGCCTGGGGTATTACTTATTCTGTTTATACTTGTGTTATTACTATTTCCAAATTAAAGTTTCTGTTCTTGCATATAAAGCTGGTGTCAGTGTCGCTTTCCTTGTCTGTGACTTCGCTGTATCCTGGGGAGCCCACACCGGTACACGGCTTACACTAAAAGCGTTTATTGCCATATTTCAGTAGAAAAAGAGAAAAATATACGCAGTTCACTTTTTCTGTTATTTACTCTGAAATTGTTTAGTGGCCTGATTTAGTCCAATACGAGAAATATATACTCAGGTCATGTTTGCTTGTATTTTTTCAGAAATAATTTAGTGGCCTATTTCAGTACAATACGAGAAATATATACTCAGTTCATGTTTGCCGTTTTTTGCGCAGAAATAATTTAATGGCCTATTTTAGTACAAAAAGAAAAATATATTAGTTGCTTTTAGGGGTGTTTTAATTTCCATTTCATTTGTTTAGTTCAGCTACAAGTATGTCAGGTAGAGAAGTGCCAGGCCATGCACAGAGGAGTGGCAGAGGCATGAATGGGTCTGGCGCAAGCAGAGGTTGCTGCAGAGTAAGGGGTCGTGGCAGCAGTAGTCGCAGCGAGAGGCCTGATCTCCCGATGTCATCTTGACCAGCAACCCAGTTGTTCTTGATTGGTGTACTCGGTTATCCATGTCATCCCAAATTACATCAGACACCTACAGCCAACAGTCGGTGGGTTCGCCAGTCACAACCCTTAGTTGGCATGACCCGGGAGCAGGCCCTCTGCCCTCACCTGTCCTCAACCTGCCTCTGTCCTTTTATGTTCCATCGCCACGAGAAGTAGTATATGCTGTAGGCTCAGCTCCACTTTTCAGTGAGGAACAGCTACTAGAGGACAGTCAGCACCTACTGCCTAGCCAAGATCTGGAGGATCCACCGCTTCCTCCATTAGTCGGGCAAGTAGTGATGAGGAAAGTGGCACGGGAGCTTGCGCTGCGAGTGGTTAGGCTCCTGACCCAGAGGCCGTTGAAGAGGACATAAGTGATGTGCAGACACTAATCGATGATGATGAAGCCGATCACACTTGGGAGCCAGGTGCAGAAGGAGAAGAGGGTGGCAGCTTGCCCGTGCAGAGCCAGCAAGGTGGTAGCATGGCTGGGAGTCAGCAGGGTGGCAGCAGTGGGAGGTCGGGAGCCAAACGTGCCCGAGTAGACCAACTGCTTTGCAGCAGCCTACCTGCCCGGGAAGTAGTGGTGCAGGGGTTCACAGAGCCAGCAGCGGTAGAAATCAGTCAGTGCAGACTGTTGGAAGGAAAATCACCTACTCGGTGGTGTGGCAGTTTTTTTTTCAAAGCTCCAGAAGAGGTGAACGTTGCCATATGTTGCATCAGTGGTCAGAAGGCAAAGCGTGTCCAGGGTGCCAATGTTGGCACTATGGCCCTGTGTCAACATATGCAGCGTACAGTGGCCTAGGCTCTGATGTGGTGGTCCAGCCTGCCGCAACAACCGCTACATCACCCAGTGGCACGCACCCAGTTTCAGCCAGTCAAGGCTCTACCACCTCAGCCAAAGGGAGCTGTTTGTCAATTCCCATATTCCTATATCCAGATGCTCCTGCACTTACTCCTCGTCAGTCATTCCATCAGCAATCGATCACCGAAGCGATTGCCAAGAGACAACAGTATGCATGCACGCATCCAATGGCGCAGAAGCTGAACGTGCTCCTGTCCAAGTTGCTAGTGCTTCAGTCCCTCCCTTTTCAAGTGGTGGACTCTGCACCTTTCAGAGAACTGATGGCTTGTGCCGAGCCGAGGTGGAGAGTCCCAAGCCATCATTTCTTTTAGAAAAAGACAGTACCATCCCTGCACACACATGTAGAACAGAAGGTGGGCCAGTCCTTGAGCCTGTCATTGTCTGCCAAAGTGCATGGAAGCGCCGATGTGTGGAGCTGTAACTACGGTCAGGAACAATACATGTCCCACTGGGTGAATGTGGTTCCTCTACAGCCACACCAGCAATTTGGACCGGTCACGCCGCTTCCTTCTCCACGTTGTCACGCCGTTGGTCCTGCGACAATATCCGCCTCTGCCTCCTCATCCTCCACCATGTCCTCAGCCTCCACTGCAGGGACAAGTCACAGTACCCCTCCAGCATACCACATGTGCAGGGCTTCGGCGGTGTCACGCTGTTCTGCACCTAACTTGCCTTGGCGAACGAAGTCACACAGGGGAGCAACTGCTCTGTGTGATGCATCAAGAAATCGAATCCTGGCTTTCTCCCCGACAACTCAAAATCGGAACTATGGTGACCGACAATGGGAAGAACATTGTGTCGCGTTGCATCAAGGAAGGATGAGCCATGTGCCTAGCATAGCACACATGTTCAATCTGGTTGTCCAGCGGTTCCTGAAGTCTTCCACCCATCTGCAAGACGTTCTAAAAATGGCCAGGAAACTGCATGCATTTCAGCCACTCGTATGCAGCAAAGCACACCCTCCTTGAGTTGCAGCAGCAGAACAGCATCCCCCAAGATAGGCTGATCTGTGACGTTTTCGACCCATTGGAATTCCACCCTCCATATGTTGGACCAACTACACGAACAGAGAAAGGCCATCAATGATTTCTTGATAATGCAAGCGGATAGGAGTACTCCCCTGTGTAACTTTAATGTCAGCCACTGGCAGCTCATGCGTGACACCTGCTGTTTGCTCAGGCCCTTTGAGGATGCCACGTTATTTGTCAGTTGCCAGGACTACGGGATGAACGTCGTGATTGCACTGCTTCATGTCCTGGAACAGATGGTGGTAACAATGGCTGGTCAGGGGACAGGAGACGTGGCGCCACGATCTCACGGCCACATGTGGGGGCTGAACTGGAAGAGGAGGGGGATGAGGACATTTGAGCACAGGCAATGTGTAGCCAAATGGGTGGTTTTTCTACTCAGCTGACAGGACAGGAGCAGCTGGAGCAACCAGAGTAGCTACAGGACGATGAGGAAGACGAGACAGAGGATGCGGACATACCGTGGCAGTATGCAGTGGAGATGGAGACAGGGAGTCTCTCTGAGTCACTTGCACAAATGGCCCGCTGCATGCTCACTTGCTTGCGCAGTGACAGCTGAATTTTCACCATTTGGAAGAGAGATGACTTCTGGCTCTCCACCTTGTTGGACCCTCACTACCGATCCAGAATCGGGGCCTTTTTTACACCTACCGAGAGGGAGGACAAACTAAACTACTACAGAGACATCCTATGTAGTCAGTTGACCGCTGCCAATCGGCTCCATCGTCCATCCTCTTGCAGGTATGACCGAGGGAGCCCTCTGCGCTCACGTTCCACTGCCATGGCTGCTGTGGAGGAGTGGGGTGGCAGGAGCAGTACCAGCTCCATTAGCAGCAGCCTGAGTCTAGAGTCACCTGATGAGTAGCTTTATTCACCCGCCTAGTGAAGAAACTACTCACCAGCAGCAGCAGCTAGACCTGGAGCAGGACCTGAACCAGCAGAGTTTGCCCTGGAAAAGCTGTCCTGCCCAGCCAGTAGTGTGGAATCAGAGCTGATGTTTAGTGCAGCCGGGGCCATAGTTACCCTAAGGAGAACTCACCTGTCTACCCAAAATGTGAAGAGACTGACCTTTGTCAAGATGAATCTGGCGTGGATCAGCCAGGATTTCCAACAACCAATTTCTGATGCATCAGATGCATCAGACTAGATCATCCATGGTGCCACACCAACACTTTGATACAAGAGACTGACTACCTGCCTCAATAACTACTTTGATGCTGCAACCTGCCTGATGCCACACATCTGTTGTCAAGAGCTCCTTATTTCACCCACCTGCGTCAGCGGGTACTGGTATTGCCACCCACCACCCCACTCTGTCACCGGGTTACTTTCAGGTCACCTGCCATCTTCAAACTATGTCACCTTGCCACTCTGTCGTCACCTCCTGCTGCTGCCATCTCCACACTATGTAAACTTGCCACTCTATGGTATCCTCCTGATGCTGCTGCTGCCATCTCAACACTATGTCAACTTGCCACTCTGTGGTCTCCTCATGCTGCTGCTGCCATCTACACACTATGTCAACTTGGCACTCTCTGGTCTCCTCATGCTGCTGCTGCTGCTGTTGCTACTGCCATCTCCAAACTATGTCACCTTGCCACTCTGTGGTCTCCTCATGCTGCTGCCATCTCCACACTATGTCACCTTGCCACTCTGTGCTCTCCTCCTGCTGCTGCCATCTCCACAATATGTCACTTTGCCACTCTGTGGTCTCCTCATGCTGCTGCTGCCATCTCCACACTATGTCCCCTTGCTACTCTGTGTGATCCTGCTGCTGCTGCCATCACCACACTATGTCACCTTGCCACTCTGTGGGATCCTGCTGCTGCTGCCATCTGCACACTATGCCGCCTTGCCACTTTGTGGTCTCCTCCTGCTGCTGCCATCTCCACACTACAGTACGTCACCTTGCCACTCTGTGGTCTCCTCTTGCTCCTGCCATATCCACGCTATGTCACTTTTCCACTCACTGGCCTCATCATACAGCTGCCATCTACAGACTCTGTCATTGTGCCACTCGGTGGCCTTCTCATGATGCTGCTGCTGCATCCGCTACCTCCAGACTCTTTCATTGTGCCACTTAGTGGCCTCCTCATGCTGCTTTCACCTCACCACTATGTCATAGGTACACTCTGTGGACTTCTCATGCTGTTCCCACCCTCCCCACTTCATGACTGGTCCACTATTTTGGCTTTCGGCCTGGCTGACATCATCATTTATTTGACTTTTCTTCTGATTTGTCAGAAGGAAGGAAAAATGAGACGCACAACGGATCCTGTCTGTGTAGCAGCTGTAAGGCCTGTATGGTCACATCAGAATTGGCTTATGATTTGGTAGCCAAAAGCAGGAGTGAATACAAAACACAGAAGACATGCAAATATTCCATTCACGTGTCATCTCTGTTTTAGATAAACTCCTGTTTTTTTGGGCATTAGCAATACTGATGGATTATTGAGCAAATGCTCCACAGACAGGATCCGTTTTTTGTGGGTTATTGTTCTGATGGATCAGAGGAAGGGCAAATACTCAGTGACGTCAACACAAACTTACTGCTGACACCCTCTCCACTCTGTCTGGGGGGCTCTACTTGTATAAGCATTTAATAGAACAGGGTCTGTAGACATCTATGTGGAATCAGCTGACGACGGTGTAAAAGGAGTGCTCTTCTTCTTGACACTAACATCGACCTATAAGGCTGAGTTAATACTTGAGTTATTTGGTCGGTTTTGGCCCCGTGACTTCTCAAATAAGTGAAATGTGCAATGTTATTCTAATAGCGACGCCTGTTATCTGCATGTCATACTGACTGACAGTATTATTTCACTACCACAGCACACTCCCTATGCATGTTACTGCAAGACACAGTGTTCTAAACCCATATCAAGGCTCTATGCAGCCCAGAAATAGCAGTTTTTATTGCGGAAATTTTCGGAAAATTCGGAGAGCCGGCCGAATCGAATGTTTGAGAAATTCGCTCATCTCTAATTAATACATCATAATACCTAAGGGGATGTTTGGAGCGGGCCTCTGCAGCGGGCCCGCCCTATACATGGCAGGTGCCGGCTGAATCATACAGCCGGGAGCCGCCCGCTGTCCCATTTCATCAATGGTGGTATAGTGGTATGTCTGTCAGATGTCCATAGCGATATAGCATACCGCTAAATATCCATCAACTTGGAATTATGCAATTGTTAGATATCATTTATAATCACCGCACCAACGTGGTGGTCAGTGGTGTAGTTTGTTTTACCTTTTTCCTGCAGACAGCACTGAATGCGATACCTTGACTCCCGATTCTGCCGTCGGAGATCCCAGAGGTCTAAGCTCGGCATGTCACATGGCTCGATATCTCAAAGCTTGGCATCTCACGAGTGCCGGCTTTGCTATTTCAGTCCCATCACCTATTTGGTAAGGTGTCGGGAGAAAGGTTAAGTATTCAATTAGGCAATCCTCCTGTTATTTTCTTACACAGGGCAGAATTGTATCTCAATCCATATAGTTAAAATTGTAATAAGCAGGTATACTGTCTACCAGACTCGTTTCAGAGTGTACACCTACTCCTTCATCAGTGGTTACCTGCTCCGCCATTTTTAATCCCTTTATATACCCTATTGGTCATCTGAACAGTAGTGTTGAGCGCGAATATTCAAATAGTGAATATTAATCGCAAATATCGCAACTTCGCTAATTCGCAAATTTTTCTAATATAGTGCCATATATTCCCTATATCGAATATTCGTAATTTTTTTACATCTGAAAACATGATTCCTCCTTGCTTATTTCTTGTGGGTCAATGAGTCATTGGCCCACAAGCAACTTAAGCAGGAAGGAATCATGTTTTACATAGTACATAGTTTTCATATGGAAAATAGAATGCTGAATGTTCTACAAAACGAATATATAGCAATATAGGGAATATATTCATTATTTAGAATATTTGCATTTTTTTCCCCAATCTGTATAGTTGTTCGCATAACGGGGACGCTTGTCGGGGATCAGTATGCCAAAGTGGAATAACAGTACAGATTTTTTTAAAAAGACAAATATTCTAAATAACGAATATATTTGCCATATTGCTATAATTTCTTTTTTTAGAATATTCGTCATATTCTAAAACACAAAGTTATAGCAATATAGCGAATATTCGTAAAAACTACACATATAGACTGCAATTTAGCTAATATAGTGCTATAGTATTTTTTTTAATAGTGTCAATTTTTTCCAAATCTTAACTTCAGAAGAGACAAAAAAAATAGACTATAAAAAAAAGATTATAGCACTATATTAGCTAAATTGCAGTCTATATGTGTATTTTACAAATATTCGCTATATTGCTATAACTTCGTTTTTTAGAATATTCATCATATTCATCATATTCTAAATCACAAAGTTATAGCAATATATCGAATATTCGTGAAATACAATATAGACTGCAATTTAGCTAATATAGTGCTATAGTATTTTTTTAATAGTGTAATTTTTTTCCAAATCTGAACTTCAGAAGAAACAAAAAAAATTTGACTATAAAAAAAGATTATAGCACTATATTAGCTAAATTGCAGTCTATATGTGTATTTTACAAATATTCGCTATATAGCTATAACTTCGTTTTTTAGAATATTCGCAATATTCTAAAACAAGAATATATAGCAATATAGCGAATATATGTAAAATACACATAATAGCCATAGCCAACCAATAGGAAAGTTGCCTTATACAGTTAAAAGAAAATCGCAATACGCGAATAATTAAATCGCATATTATTCGTGATAAATAGAATAATGACGAATATTCGATTTCAACGAATATTCAATCGAATATTCGCAAAATATCGCGAAATCGAATATGGCCCCTCCCGCTCATCACTACTGAACAGACTGTTCTTCGCAAAAATCCGTACAGGAACCGTAATATCAGTTTAAATACAATACATTCGTAGTGTCAATATAATTTATTTATAGGCAAAATCAAAAACCTCTGAGCTATAAAAAACGTAAACCGCAATGTCCCTTAATTCACCGCAAGGAAGTGCTATTGTGTTTTATATGCATTTTCATTGCCTTTTTGACAAATAATATGTTTTTACAAATAATACCTTTTTTTTGTTTTATCTGCATATACATTTTTCCCACTATACCCCTCATTGACCACCATGTAGCTCAACTAATTTAGTGTCAAAACCCAGTAAGCTGAATAAATAAAATGATGTATTGGACTATCCAGATCATATTTCTAGTGATTCCCTATTGCTGATATTCCTTATCCCTCTAAAAACTTGCCTCAGGTTTTCAAAATGATAAAAAATGCACTTGCGTTTTATATACATTTTCAATGCGTTTTTTGGCAAAATAGTATAATTTTTATTGTATCTGCATATGGGTTCTTTCCACTGTATCCCTCTCTATACTCTCTCAAAAAGGAAGTGAAATAGATAGATAAAATGATATACTAAGCTGGCCAAATCTATTTCTGGTAATTCCATATTGGTGATGTTCTCTTTTCCTTAAAAACATGGACTTGTCTCAAATTTTCCAAAGTGACAGTTCAGTAAATCAGAGATTAGGGTGGGGGCCTCCCTCCAAGTGGATCTAGTTGTTGTGCAGAATGCTGCAAAAGTAAGGCCTTTAGGGTCATGGTTATGGTATTTTTTTAAATGTTATGACAGTGTATAATTCTCATAACCCTTCTTTATATTTGTTATATGCTCAGAAATTCTTTTTTTGAGTTATTTTAGTCCAGTCTATATACTGTTTCCCACATGGTCACTTATATATACGATTAAGTGCCCATGTGGGAAACAGTATTTAGAAGTTTGATAGGGTGTATCAAAACGACGAGAGCACCATATTCATGACACCTCTATAATATCATTGTTATAAATTATATTATTGACATTTTGTGGTTAAAGGGGTTCTATGCAAATCAAAGTGAAATGCCAGCACCACGAAGAGATCCCATGATACTTCCCACTTTATTCAATAGTCCATATGCTGTATAAGTGTCCCATAAAATCGCTTACGCTTTTCGATAAATACTTGGTGTACACCACTCAAAAACAGCACATTCCAAATGGGGAACAGGAACTGTATTACTAACCTATTACCATTCCTGCAACACTTCAATTGCAGGTCGGTGTCTATTCTGGGCACGTTGACCTAAGAATCTAACCAGAAATCTCTATACTGACTTTAAGTGGTTAAAATTTAGCCTGCTGCCAGCTGCACACAGAATATACTGTATGGTAGCTTCTGTAGATCCTTTTGATGAGTATTATTACACACAGCTGAACTTCGATTTGGATATAAATCCACTATAGATGACCAAACTTCTTGAAATAAATTTTGTGTCTGGTTCACCAATTAATTTTTTTTTTTTTTAGCTCAAATCAATTCTACACTAATAAAATATGCTTCAATTCACCTGAAAATTAATATATGGCTCTCTGAGGTCTTTTATCTATTCATTATTTTAAATTTTTTTCTATTTCTCAGTGACAAAAATAGCTGATAATTTCAGTGACATATAGCTGTGGGTAAATGCATGGTTGATGGCGTTAACAAACAGCGTGTTTAACTCTTTCAGGACACTGACAGTATTTATCATATTGCAAATCTTATATGTGTCACTTTATGTACTAATAACTTTGGAATGTTTTACTTATTCAACCAATTCTGAGACATTAGAAAGCAATTTTTTAAATTTAAATTTCCAAAACCGACTTTTTTAAAGACCAATTCAGTTGTGAAGCAACTTTGAGGAGCTTACACAATAGAAACCACCCTCAAATGACCCCATTTTAGAAACTATACCCCTCAAATAATTTAAAACATATTTGTTAACCCTTTAGGTGTTAAATTAAAAGCAAAATGGAGGTGCAATTTTAAAAAATATTATTTATTTTGCATTTTAATCATTTTTGCCTGTATCACACCAAGGGTTAACAGCAAAGCAAACCTCAATATTAATTTCCTGATTCAGCAGTTTACAGGAACACACAGGTCTGCTGATCCTAAGAAGGGCCCCAGCCTTGTATATCTCCTCTAATTTTGTTCCTTATGACTTTGGCAATATATTATTGAATAGCATACCACATGTGCAGGGCTCGGCGGTGTCACGCTGTTCTGCACCTAACTTGCCTTGGCGAACGAAGTCACACAGGGGAGCAACTGCTCTGTGTGATGCATCAAGAAATCGAATCCTGGCTTTCTCCCCGACAACTCAAAATCGGAACTATGGTGACCGACAATGGGAAGAACATTGTGTCGCGTTGCATCAAGGAAGGATGAGCCATGTGCCCTGCATAGCACACATGTTCAATCTGGTTGTCCAGCGGTTCCTGAAGTCTTCCACCCATCTGCAAGACGTTCTAAAAATGGCCAGGAAACTGCATGCATTTCAGCCACTCGTATGCAGCAAAGCACACCCTCCTTGAGTTGCCGCAGCAGAACAGCATCCCCCAAGATAGGCTGATCTGTGACGTTTTCGACCCATTGGAATTCCACCCTCCATATGTTGGACCAACTACACGAACAGAGAAAGGCCATCAATGATTTCTTGATAATGCAAGCGGATAGGAGTACTCCCCTGTGTAACTTTAATGTCAGCCACTGGCAGCCCGTGCGTGACACCTGCTGTTTGCTCAGGCCCTTTGAGGATGCCACGTTATTTGTCAGTTGCCAGGACTACGGGATGAACGTCGTGATTGCACTGCTTCATGTCCTGGAACAGATGGTGGTAACAATGGCTGGTCAGGGGACAGGAGACGTGGCGCCACGATCTCACGGCCACATGTGGGGGCTGAACTGGAAGAGGAGGGGGATGAGGACATTTGAGCACAGGCAATGTGTAGCCAAATGGGTGGTTTTTCTACTCAGCTGACAGGACAGGAGCAGCTGGAGCAACCAGAGTAGCTACAGGACGATGAGGAAGACGAGACAGAGGATGCGGACATACCGTGGCAGTATGCAGTGGAGATGGAGACAGGGAGTCTCTCTGAGTCACTTGCACAAATGGCCCGCTGCATGCTCACTTGCTTGCGCAGTGACAGCTGAATTTTCACCATTTGGAAGAGAGATGACTTCTGGCTCTCCACCTTGTTGGACCCTCACTACCGATCCAGAATCGGGGCCTTTTTTACACCTACCGAGAGGGAGGACAAACTAAACTACTACAGAGACATCCTATGTAGTCAGTTGACCGCTGCCAATCGGCTCCATCGTCCATCCTCTTGCAGGTATGACCGAGGGAGCCCTCTGCGCTCACGTTCCACTGCCATGGCTGCTGTGGAGGAGTGGGGTGGCAGGAGCAGTACCAGCTCCATTAGCAGCAGCCTGAGTCTAGAGTCACCTGATGAGTAGCTTTATTCACCCGCCTAGTGAAGAAACTACTCACCAGCAGCAGCAGCTAGACCTGGAGCAGGACCTGAACCAGCAAAGTTTGCCCTGGAAAAGCTGTCCTGCCCAGCCAGTAGTGTGGAATCAGAGCTGATGTTTAGTGCAGCCGGGGCCATAGTTACCCTAAGGAGAACTCACCTGTCTATCCAAAAGGTGAAGAGACTGACCTTTGTCAAGATGAATCTGGCGTGGATCAGCCAGGATTTCCAACAACCAATTTCTGATGCATCAGATGCATCAGACTAGATCATCCATGGTGCCACACCAACACTTTGATACAAGAGACTGACTACCTGCCTCAACTACTACTTTGATGCTGCAACCTGCCTGATGCCACACATCTGTTGTCAAGAGCTCCTTATTTCACCCACCTGCGTCAGTGGGTACTCGTATTGCCACCCACCACCCCACTCTGTCACCGGGTTACTTTCAGGTCACCTGCCATCTTCAAACTATGTCACCTTGCCACTCTGTCGTCACCTCCTGCTGCTGCCATCTCCACACTATGTAACCTTGCCACTCTATGGTATCCTCCTGATGCTGCTGCTGCCATCTCAACACTATGTCAACTTGCCACTCTGTGGTCTCCTCATGCTGCTGCTGCCATCTACACACTATGTCAACTTGGCACTCTCTGGTCTCCTCATGCTGCTGCTGCTGCTGTTGCTACTGCCATCTCCAAACTATGTCACCTTGCCACTCTGTGGTCTCCTCATGCTGCTGCCATCTCCACACTATGTCACCTTGCCACTCTGTGCTCTCCTCCTGCTGCTGCCATCTCCACAATATGTCACTTTGCCACTCTGTGGTCTCCTCATGCTGCTGCTGCCATCTCCACACTATGTCCCCTTGCTACTCTGTGTGATCCTGCTGCTGCTGCCATCACCACACTATGTCACCTTGCCACTCTGTGGGATCCTGCTGCTGCTGCCATCTGCACACTATGCCGCCTTGCCACTTTGTGGTCTCCTCCTGCTGCTGCCATCTCCACACTACAGTACGTCACCTTGCCACTCTGTGGTCTCCTCTTGCTCCTGCCATATCCACGCTATGTCACTTTTCCACTCACTGGCCTCATCATACAGCTGCCATCTACAGACTCTGTCATTGTGCCACTCGGTGGCCTTCTCATGATGCTGCTGCTGCATCCGCCACCTCCAGACTCTGTCATTGTGCCACTTAGTGGCCTCCTAATGCTGCTTTCACCTCACCACTATGTCATAGGTACACTCTGTGGACTTCTCATGCTGTTCCCACCCTCCCCACTTCATGACTGGTCCACTATTTTGGCTTTCGGCCTGGCTGACATCATCATTTATTTGACTTTTCTTCTGATTTGTCAGAAGGAAGGAAAAATGAGACGCACAACGGATCCTGTCTGTGTGGCAGCTGTAAGGCCTGTATGGTCACATCAGAATTGGCTTATGATTTGGTAGCCAAAAGCAGGAGTGAATACAAAACACAGAAGACATGCAAATATTCCATTCACGTGTCATCTCTGTTTTAGATAAACAGCAGCCATGGCAGAGGAACGTGAGCGCTGAGGGCCCCCCGGTCAGGCCTGTGAGAGGATGGACGATGGTGCAGATAGGCAGCGGCCAACTGACTACATAGGATGTCTCTATAGTAGTTCAGTTTGTCATCCCTCTCAGCGGGTGTAAAAAAGGCCCCCATTTTGGACTGGTAGCGAAGGTCCAACAAGGTGAAGAGCCAGAAGTCAATCCTCTCCCGAATGGTGACAATTCGGCTGTCACTATGCAAGCAAGTGCGCATGCATCGGGCCATTTGTGCAAGTGACTCGGTCCCTCCATCTCCACTGCATACTGCCACGGTGTGTCTGGGTCCTCTGCCTCATGTTCCTCATCGCCCTGTAGCTCCTCTGGCTGCTACTGCTCCTCCTTTCCTGTCATCTGTGTATAAAAAACACCCTTTTCGCTAAACATTGCTTGTGCTACAATGTCCTCCTCCTCCAGTTCAGCCCCCACAGGGCTCATGTGGCCTTGAGATCTAGGCACCACATCTCCAGTTCCCTGACCAGCCAGATTTACCAGCATCTGTTCCAGGACATGAAGCAGTGGAATCACATCCTTCCTCCCATAGTCCTGGCGACTGACAAATAACGTAGCCTCCTCAAAGGGCCTGAGCAAATGGCAGGTGCCACTGGCTGGGATCGAAGTTACACAGGGGAGTACTGTTGTACGCTTGGATCATCAATAAATCGTTTATGGCCTTTCTCTGTTTCTATAGTCGGTCCAACATATGGTGGAATTCCAACGGTGGAAACGCTGCATATCAGCCTATGTTGGGGGATACCGTTCTGCCATTGCAGCTCAGAGGGTGTGCTTTGAGGTGTACGAGTGGCTGAGGTGCATGCAAAGTTTCCTGGCCATTTTTAGGATGTCTTGCAGATGGGTGAAAGACTTCAGGAACCGCTCAGCCCTCCTTGACGCAGCGCCGACACCATGTCCTTCCCATTGTCTGTCACCATAGTTCTGTTTTTTTGGGCATTAGCAATACTGATGGATTATTGAGCAAATGCTCCACAGACAGGATCCGTTTTTTGTGGGTTATTGTTCTGATGGATCAGAGGAAGGGCAAATACTCAGTGACGTCAACACAAACTTACTGCTGACACCCTCTCCACTCTGTCTGGGGGGCTCTACTTGTATAAGCATTTAATAGAACAGGGTCTGTAGACATCTATGTGGAATCAGCTGACGACGGTGTAAAAGGAGTGCTCTTCTTCTTGACACTAACATCGACCTATAAGGCTGAGTTAATACTTGAGTTATTTGGTCGGTTTTGGCCCCGTGACTTCTCAAATAAGTGAAATGTGCAATGTTATTCTAATAGCGACGCCTGTTATCTGCATGTCATACTGACTGACAGTATTATTTCACTACCACAGCACACTCCCTATGCATGTTACTGCAAGACACAGTGTTCCAAACCCATATCAAGGCTCTATGCAGCCCAGAAATAGCAGTTTTTATTGCGGAAATTTTCGGAAAATTCGGAGAGCCGGCCGAATCGAATTTTTGAGAAATTCGCTCATCTCTAATTAATACATCATAATACCTAAGGGGATGTTTGGAGCGGGCCTCTGCAGCGGGCCCGCCCTATACATGGCAGGTGCCGGCTGAATCATACAGCCGGGAGCCGCCCGCTGTCCCATTTCATCAATGGTGGTATAGTGGTATGTCTGTCAGATGTCCATAGCGATATAGCATACCGCTAAATATCCATCAACTTGGAATTATGCAATTGTTAGATATCATTTATAATCACCGCACCAACGTGGTGGTCAGTGGTGTAGTTTGTTTTACCTTTTTCCTGCAGACAGCACTGAATGCGATACCTTGACTCCCGATTCTGCCGTCGGAGATCCCAGAGGTCTAAGCTCGGCATGTCACATGGCTCGATATCTCAAAGCTTGGCATCTCACGAGTGCCGGCTTTGCTATTTCAGTCCCATCACCTATTTGGTAAGGTGTCGGGAGAAAGGTTAAGTATTCAATTAGGCAATCCTCCTGTTATTTTCTTACACAGGGCAGAATTGTATCTCAATCCATATAGTTAAAATTGTAATAAGCAGGTATACTGTCTACCAGACTCGTTTCAGAGTGTACACCTACTCCTTCATCAGTGGTTACCTGCTCCGCCATTTTTAATCCCTTTATATACCCTATTGGTCATCTGAACAGTAGTGTTGAGCGCGAATATTCAAATAGTGAATATTAATCGCAAATATCGCAACTTCGCTAATTCGCAAATTTTTCTAATATAGTGCCATATATTCCCTATATCGAATATTCGTAATTTTTTTACATCTGAAAACATGATTCCTCCTTGCTTATTTCTTGTGGGTCAATGAGTCATTGGCCCACAAGCAACTTAAGCAGGAAGGAATCATGTTTTACATAGTACATAGTTTTCATATGGAAAATAGAATGCTGAATGTTCTACAAAACGAATATATAGCAATATAGGGAATATATTCATTATTTAGAATATTTGCATTTTTTTTCCCAATCTGTATAGTTGTTCGCATAACGGGGACGCTTGTCGGGGATCAGTATGCCAAAGTGGAATAACAGTACAGATTTTTTTAAAAAGACGAATATTCTAAATAACGAATATATTTGCCATATTGCTATAATTTCTTTTTTTAGAATATTCGTCATATTCTAAAACACGAAGTTATAGCAATATAGCGAATATTCGTAAAAACTACACATATAGACTGCAATTTAGCTAATATAGTGCTATAGTATTTTTTTTAATAGTGTCAATTTTTTCCAAATCTTAACTTCAGAAGAGACAAAAAAAATAGACTATAAAAAAAAGATTATAGCACTATATTAGCTAAATTGCAGTCTATATGTGTATTTTACAAATATTCGCTATATTGCTATAACTTCGTTTTTTAGAATATTCATCATATTCATCATATTCTAAATCACAAAGTTATAGCAATATATCGAATATTCGTGAAATACAATATAGACTGCAATTTAGCTAATATAGTGCTATAGTATTTTTTTAATAGTGTAATTTTTTTCCAAATCTGAACTTCAGAAGAAACCAAAAAAATTTGACTATAAAAAAAGATTATAGCACTATATTAGCTAAATTGCAGTCTATATGTGTATTTTACAAATATTCGCTATATAGCTATAACTTCGTTTTTTAGAATATTCGCAATATTCTAAAACAAGAATATATAGCAATATAGCGAATATATGTAAAATACACATAATAGCCATAGCCAACCAATAGGAAAGTTGCCTTATACAGTTAAAAGAAAATCGCAATACGCGAATAATTAAATCGCATATTATTCGTGATAAATAGAATAATGACGAATATTCGATTTCAACGAATATTCAATCGAATTTTCGCAAAATATCGCGAAATCGAATATGGCCCCTCCCGCTCATCACTACTGAACAGACTGTTCTTCGCAAAAATCCGTACAGGAACCGTAATATCAGTTTAAATACAATACATTCGTAGTGTCAATATAATTTATTTATAGGCAAAATCAAAAACCTCTGAGCTATAAAAAACGTAAACCGCAATGTCCCTTAATTCACCGCAAGGAAGTGCTATTGTGTTTTATATGCATTTTCATTGCCTTTTTGACAAATAATATGTTTTTACAAATAATACCTTTTTTTTGTTTTATCTGCATATACATTTTTCCCACTATACCCCTCATTGACCACCATGTAGCTCAACTAATTTAGTGTCAAATCCCAGTAAGCTGAATAAATAAAATGATGTATTGGACTATCCAGATCATATTTCTAGTGATTCCCTATTGCTGATATTCCTTATCCCTCTAAAAACTTGCCTCAGGTTTTCAAAATGATAAAAAATGCACTTGCGTTTTATATACATTTTCAATGCGTTTTTTGGCAAAATAGTATAATTTTTATTGTATCTGCATATGGGTTCTTTCCACTGTATTCCTCTCTATACTCTCTCAAAAAGGAAGTGAAATAGATAGATAAAATGATATACTAAGCTGGCCAAATCTATTTCTGGTAATTCCATATTGGTGATGTTCTCTTTTCCTTAAAAACATGGACTTGTCTCAAATTTTTCAAAGTGACAGTTCAGTAAATCAGAGATTAGGGTGGGGGCCTCCCTCCAAGTGGATCTAGTTGTTGTGCAGAATGCTGCAAAAGTAAGGCCTTTAGGGTCATGGTTATGGTATTTTTTTAAATGTTATGACAGTGTATAATTCTCATAACCCTTCTTTATATTTGTTATATGCTCAGAAATTCTTTTTTTGAGTTATTTTAGTCCAGTCTATATACTGTTTCCCACATGGTCACTTATATATACGATTAAGTGCCCATGTGGGAAACAGTATTTAGAAGTTTGATAGGGTGTATCAAAACGACGAGAGCACCATATTCATGACACCTCTATAATATCATTGTTATAAATTATATTATTGACATTTTGTGGTCAAAGGGGTTCTATGCAAATCAAAGTGAAATGCCAGCACCACGAAGAGATCCCATGATACTTCCCACTTTATTCAATAGTCCATATGCTGTATAAGTGTCCCATAAAATCGCTTACGCTTTTCGATAAATACTTGGTGTACACCACTCAAAAACAGCACATTCCAAATGGGGAACAGGAACTGTATTACTAACCTATTACCATTCCTGCAACACTTCAATTGCAGGTCGGTGTCTATTCTGGGCACGTTGACCTAAGAATCTAAACAGAAATCTCTATACTGACTTTAAGTGGTTAAAATTTAGCCTGCTGCCAGCTGCACACAGAATATACTGTATGGTAGCTTCTGTAGATCCTTTTGATGAGTATTATTACACACAGCTGAACTTCGATTTGGATATAAATCCACTATAGATGACCAAACTTCTTGAAATAAATTTTGTGTCTGGTTCACCAATTAAATTTTTTTTTTTTTAGCTCAAATCAATTCTACACTAATAAAATATGCTTCAATTCACCTGAAAATTAATATATGGCTCTCTGAGGTCTTTTATCTATTCATTATTTTCAATTTTTTTCTATTTCTCAGTGACAAAAATAGCTGATAATTTCAGTGACATAAAGCTGTGGGTAAATGCATGGTTGATGGCGTTAACAAACAGCGTGTTTAACTCTTTCAGGACACTGACAGTATTTATCATATTGCAAATCTTATATGTGTCACTTTATGTACTAATAACTTTGGAATGTTTTACTTATTCAACCAATTCTGAGAGATTAGAAAGCAATTTTTTAAATTTAAATTTCCAAAACCGACTTTTTTAAAGACCAATTCAGTTGTGAAGCAACTTTGAGGAGCTTACACAATAGAAACCACCCTCAAATGACCCCATTTTAGAAACTATACCCCTCAAATAATTTAAAACATATTTGTTAACCCTTTAGGTGTTAAATTAAAAGCAAAATGGAGGTGCAATTTTAAAAAATATTATTTATTTTGCATTTTAATCATTTTTGCCTGTATCACACCAAGGGTTAACAGCAAAGCAAACCTCAATATTAATTTCCTGATTCAGCAGTTTACAGGAACACACAGGTCTGCTGATCCTAAGAAGGGCCCCAGCCTTGTATATCTCCTCTAATTTTGTTCCTTATGACTTTGGCAATATATTATTGAATGTATAATCATAGGAGATTATATGATTTTCTTCCTTAGGGCAAAGAGGTTTCAGCTCCTAGATCTTCCATTAAGAGATGTGCTATTTGTAGAAGATCTCTATCTTCCTCCTATAAGAAACAGGTTTGCGTTAAGTGTACAGAGAAAGTAGTTTCTGAAGAGACCTCCTTCATTTTGTTGAAACTATGAGAACTCTCATTAAGATTAATTCTGCCATGCAGCTGTCACGGAACCATGAACCAGACGTACAACAAGAGATAAGTGAAAATAGGAAGGCTTTATTGAAAATAAAGCTGTAAAGCAAAAGTTCAAACGGATGGTGAAACCGAGCAGAGTCTTTGCGAAGCCAGAGGTCAGGAACCAGAAGGGTAGTCAGACGAAGCCAGGATCAGGAACCAGCAGGGTAGTCAGACGAAGCCAGGATCAGGAACCAGCAGGGTAGTCAGACGAAGCCAGGATCAGGAACCAGCAGGGTAGTCAGACGAAGCCAGGATCAGGAACCAGAAGCAGCAGCAGTCTTAGAAGCATGTGAACACAAGAGGACCAAGCAAGGAACTGAAGCCACAGACCTCCTATATATATGAGCTAGGCATCCAGCTCCTCCCAGGGGAAGGAGGAGCCGCAGGGTGGAAGGCTACAAGAAACCCAGAAACCAAGATGGCCGCCAGCACATGTCAAACGAAGGAGAGCAGCAAGCAGGTAAGACCATGACAGTACCTCCCCCTCAAGGGCCCCTCCTCCGCGGAGCACAAAACGGTTTCTGAGGGAAGCGTGCGTGGAAGGCTCGGAGCAAGGCAGGAGCATGGACATCTGCGGTGTGAACCCAGGAACGCTCCTCTGGACCATAACCACGCCAATGGACCAAAAACTGCAACCGACCGCGGACCAGGCGTGAGTCCAGGATATTGCTCACCTCATATTCCTCACGATTGCCCACTTGGACCGGACGAGGCCGAGGAACCGAGGAAGTGAAACGATTACACACCAGTGGCTTCAACAGGGAGACATGAAACACGTTGGAGATCCGCATGCCAGGAGGAAGCGCAAGGGCATAGGCTACCGGGTTTACCCTGCGAAGCACTCGGAAGGGACCAACAAAGCGAGGCGCCAGCTTGGGAGTGGGCACTCGAAGGTTGAGGTTGCGGGTGGACAACCATACACGGTCTCCGACCTGGTAGGAAAGAGCAGGCGCTCGTCTGCGATCAGCCTGGAGTCTCTGGCGCTGCGCAGAGACCTCAAGGGACTTCTGGATCTGTACCCAAGAAGCACGTAGGACGGAAAGGTGATCCTATACAGCCGGAATATCCTGGGGAGAGAATACCTCCGGTAACACGGCAGGTTGGAACCCATAATTGGCCATGAAGGGAGACGTCCCAGAGGAAGAGTTCACCGCCGTGTTCCTGGCAAACTCAGCCCAAGGCAGGAGGTCAACCCAATTGTCTTGGTGATCGGAGACATAGCAACGAAGGAATTGCTCCAAGGCCTGATTGGATCGTTCTGCGGCCCCATTGGACTGAGGGTGGTAGGCCGAGGAGAAGGAGAGATGAATCCCCAACTGGGAGCAAAAGGCGCGCCAGAACCTGGACACAAACTGACTCCCCCGATCCGACACAATCTCCTTAGGCAAACCGTGCAACCGGAAGACCTCCCTGGCAAAAATCGTGGCCAACTCTTGTGCAGAGGGTAACTTCTTGAGAGGAACACAGTGGCACATTTTGGAAAACCGATCCACAATCATGAGAATGACCGTATGGCCTCGGGATGCAGGGAGGTCCACAATGAAATCCATCCCCAGGTGTGACCATGGGCGCTCCCCGGTGGCTATGGGTTGCAGAAGGCCCAACGGAAGGTGCCGAGGGGACTTACTCTGGGCACAAACGGAGCATGCCGCTACATATGCGGCGATGTCGGAACGTAGGGAAGGCCACCAGAACAGACGTGAAACAGCCCAGGACAGCTGATTCTTTCCAGGATGCCCCGCGGTCTTGGAGTTATGGTAGGTTCGCAACAACCGAGTGCGCAACTCCTCAGGCACAAAACATCTGCCGTTGGGTCTCCCAGAGGGAGCACCAGATTGAGCCGCCAAAATCTGCTCACCCAGGGGAGAGGTCAGGCTGGTGCGAAAGGCGGCCAGGATCTGATTCGGAGGTATGACCGAAGTCGGAATCGACTCCTCCCTGGACAGATCGGAGTACTGCCGTGATAAGGCATCCGCCCTGATGTTCTTGGAACTGGGTAGGTAGGAGACCACGTAATTAAAACGTGACAAGAACAGATCCCATCTGGCCTGACGTGGTGTCAATCTCTTGGCCTCAGAAAGGTAGGTCAGATTCTTGTGGTCCGTCAGGATGAGAACCGGAACCACCGAACCCTCGAGCAAGTGCCTCCATTCTTTAAGGGCCTGCACGATGGCCAATAACTCCCTGTCACCAATCTGATAGTTGCACTCCGCGGAAGACAGTTTCCGGGAGTAAAACCCACAAGGAAGCAGAGGACCCTCTGGTGTTCTACGCTGAGACAGAAGGGCGCCTACTCCCGTCTCAGACGCGTCCACCTCGAGGACAAAGGGCAACCCAGGGTTGGGATGCGACAGAATCGGAGCCGACACAAAGGCGGACTTTAGGGCCTCAAAAGCTCGGATGGCCTCGAGCGGCCAGACCTGGGAATTACTGCCCTTCCTGGTCAGATCCGTGAGAGGCTTGGCCAGCATGGAAAAGTCCCTGATGAACTTCCGATAATAATTGGCGAAGCCCAAAAAGCGCTGCAGGGAACGAAGACCACTGGGCTGGGGCCACTGTAAGACAGCCGAAACCTTCTCAGGATCCATGGAGAACCCCTCAGCGGAAATGATGTAACCTAAGAAGGTTACCTGGGATCGGTGAAATTCGCATTTCTCAAGCTTACCGAACAGCTTGTTCTCTCGTAACCGTTGCAACACTCGTCTGACATCCAGAATGTGGGCCTCCATGGATTCAGAATATACCAAGATGTCATCCAAATAGACTACCACACACTGCTGCAACAGGTCACGGAAAACATCGTTGATGAATTCCTGAAAGACTGCGGGCGCATTGCACAACCCAAAGGGCATCACCAAGGATTCGTAATGACCGATCCTGGTGTTAAACGCGGTCTTCCACTCATCGCCCGCCTTGATCCTTACCAGGTTATATGCCGCCCTCAGGTCGAGTTTGGTAAAGACCGTGGCCCCTTTAAGGCGATCGAACAGCTCGGAAATCAAGGGTATCGGGTAAGCGTTCTTGATCGTGATGCGATTGAGACACCTGTAATCGATGCAAGGCCTCAACTCACCGCCCTTCTTTTTCACAAAGAAAAATCCAGCCCCTGCCGGGGACGAAGATTTGCGAATGTGTCCGCGTGAAAGCGCCTCCCTCACGTACTCCTCCATGGCCTCATTCTCCGCTACCGACAGTGGATAGACTTTGCCACGAGGAGGAACGGCACCAGATTGTAACTCTATGGCACAATCGTATGGGCGGTGCGGAGGTAGGGCAACCGCGCGCACCTTATCGAATACATCCCGGTACTCCTCGTATTCAGGAGGCAACAGAGAGTCCGAGGAAGTACACAGCAACTTGACAGACCCATGGATGCAACTAGCCCCACACTGCGGTGACCACGAGAGGATCTCGACCGATCTCCAATCGAAAGTCGGATTATGCTTCTGGAGCCAGGGGTACCCCAAGACCACCGAGAAGTGTGGAGACGAAATAACCTGGAGGCAGACCGACTCTCTGTGAACGGCACCAATGGCTATCCCCACTGGAAGGGTCTCATGAGTCACGTGTGACGACAGAAGGGGTCTGCCGTCTATCGCCTCAAGAGCCAGTGGGGAACCTCGAGCCTGCAGAGGAATGGAATTGGCGGCAGCGAACACACTATCAATGAACAAACCACCAGCACCAGAGTCCACCAACGCCTGGGTCGTCACCGAGCCCCCGACCCAGGAGAGGACAACAGTGATCAGTGGTTTGTCAACACGGGAAACCGGGGACGAGGAGACTCCACCCAAGATCTGCCCCCGACAGGATCTCAGGGTACGAGCGTTTCCCGGACGGTTCGGACATGCCCACCGAGACCACAGTACATGCATCGGCCCTCGCGTCTCCGTAGTGCCCTCTCCCCCTCGGACAGGCGAGCAAACCCCAGCTGCATGGGTTCACCCCCAGACAAGTCATCCCCAGGAGGCGTGGGAGAAGAGGGAGGCACGGGTGGGACAGCAAACGTAGGCACCAATCTGTTAGAAGACCTCCGCAGGTTCTCCTTAAAGGAAGGTCTCTCCCTGAGTCTGGTGTCAATCAAAATCAGGAAAGAAATAAGAGACTCGAGCTCAACTGGTAGGTCCTTAACTGCAACCTCATCCTTCAAGGCATCCGAGAGACCATGAGAGAAAGCAGCGACCAGAGCCTCATTATTCCAGCCCACCTCTGCTGCCAGGGTACGAAACTCAATGGCGTATTCAGCTACGGATCGTGAACCCTGTCTGATGGACATAAGGAGCTTCGCAGCAGAGGCAGCACGAGCCGGCACATCGAATACCTTCCGAAGAGAAGCAACAAAACCGGAAAACTCGGCAACCACCGGATTGTTGTTCTCCCATAAAGGGCTGGCCCAGGCCAAGGCCTTGTCCGAGAGCAGCGAGATCAAGAAGCCCACCTTTGATCTCTCAGTGGGAAAGGCATGTGGCAGCAACTCGAAATAAATGCCCACCTGGTTAAGGAAACCTCGGCACTGAGTTGGCTCTCCCCCAAAGCGCTGTGGAAGAGGGGCAGAACCGGTCATACCCCGAAACACCGCAGGCGCAACAACAGGTGTCGGGGTAGACTCTGGCGCAACAACCGGAGCGGCAGTAGGAGCGAGCCCAGGAGCGACAACCGACCCATCGGCAACGGGAGCGAAATGAGCCGTGCGTTCAAGCAGGGTTTGCAACGCCACAGCGAACCGACCCAACAGGTGATCCTGCTGATCAAGTCTGGCAACCAGCGTGGGTAGCGAGGATGGCCCTGTACCGTCAGAATTCATGGCTTGGTCCTAATGTCACGGAACCATGAACCAGACGTACAACAAGAGATAAGTGAAAATAGGAAGGCTTTATTGAAAATAAAGCTGTAAAGCAAAAGTCCAAACGGATGGTGAAACCGAGCAGAGTCTTTGCGAAGCCAGAGGTCAGGAACCAGAAGGGTAGTCAGACGAAGCCAGGATCAGGAACCAGCAGGGTAGTCAGACGAAGCCAGGATCAGGAACCAGCAGGGTAGTCAGACGAAGCCAGGATCAGGAACCAGCAGGGTAGTCAGACGAAGCCAGGATCAGGAACCAGAAGCAGCAGCAGTCTTAGAAGCATGTGAACACAAGAGGACCAAGCAAGGAACTGAAGCCACAGACCTCCTATATATATGAGCTAGGCATCCAGCTCCTCCCAGGGGAAGGAGGAGCCGCAGGGTGGAAGGCTACAAGAAACCCAGAAACCAAGATGGCCGCCAGCACATGTCAAACGAAGGAGAGCAGCAAGCAGGTAAGACCATGACAGCAGCAGAGACTTCCACATCTGTCTCCTAAAGCCTTGACCTCCCCCTCACATCAGTCTAATTGGGATTAACCTCCTTCCATGGAAGAATGCTCTCCTGTATGCATTTCCATCATTTTCCCTAATTCCCAGCACCTTAATGAAAGCATCAGAGAAAAGTTCTGAACTCATCCTCATAGCTCCGAACTGGCCAAAGAGAACCTGGTTTCCTCTACTTGTCAACATGGTGTCAAACTATTTTTGGATTCTTCCAAACAATCCTAACCTACTTCCGCAGGGATCGGTGGTCCATCCGAATGTTGGACAACTGTTTCTCACAGCCTGGAGGCTGAATGTTACATGTTAGAAAATAAGAGTTTATCCAGCTCAGGTGTCACCACTCTTCTTCTGGGCAGGAAAAATGTAACACCTACCATATTCCTTTGGACATGGAAAGCTTTTCTATCTTTTTTAGATCATAAATGGGATGTCATTCAGCCACCCAGTACGACTGTAGTACTAGACTTTCTTCAGGCCGGTCTGGATAAAGGTATAAAAGTATCCACCCAAATTGTATCTCTAAGTGCCTTTCTGGAAATGAAAATTGCAGATGCTCCTCTAGTTAAGAGATTCATCAAAGGGGCCTACAGGAAAAGACCTTTGGTCAGATCTTCAGTCCCTCCTTGGGATTTAAATTTAGAATTGGCCTCCTTGATGGATTCACCATTCAAACCAATTGAAAACATATTTCTCAGACTTCTTATTCTAAAAACCACCATGGCAGGAAGAGTTGGAGAATTCCAGGCTTTTTTCTATAAACAGTGCAGCTCGCAGATCCCCAGGGGTAGAACACATGAGGTTCACGGTGGGCCGAAGTGTACAAACAGTTCATCGGTTACTTACGGTTTAGCAAATGCCTCCCTGGGCCAGCAGTGCAGTGAAGGGGAGAACAGCACTGGATTCTCCAGGGCACAATCTATTACAGGGGACATCGACCAGGGTGTGATTGAGGTGCCCTTAATGGTGATTGGGTTTCTGAGTGCTTGTGCGGCTGGGCCCCTGAATTAAGCAATGTCATGACGCCAGCACCTTGATGGTGCAAAATGCTGAGAGTCGTAGTAGTATGGAGTTAGTAGAATGAGGCAGGTGTTACAACCAGAGGATGTGGATCCTCTGTGTCAGCTGATAGAGTACTGGGAATTAGTCCAATATTGCTGGCTGCTGACTCTCAGAGTCAGGACTCTGGTGTCTGCACCAGTTACCCAGATTGCAGCTACCTGCAGTAGTGTGAACAGTCCAACAAAGGCAAAGTAAAGGAACAGATGGTCTATACTGGCAGACAGTATTCAAAAGTCACTTGACAGATACAGGCAACACAAAGTTCAGAGCAATATAGCGTGCAGATATAAGTGGTCTCGTTGTCAGGCAGTGCAGGGTCTGGATCCAGACAGACTTACAGGAGGCGATGGGCAGATGTGTAGTCAGACAGTGCAGAGGTCTATAATCCAGGTAATCCAATAAACAGACGGCAGGCAGATGCATAGTCAAACGAAGCAGAGGTCAGAATCCAGGAAATCCAATAAACAGACACAGTGGGACACTTCAGCCAAAGTCAAGAGGTACAACAACCATGCTTGGGCACTTCATGATGAGTGAAGCTGCCTTAAATACAAATACTCCCGTCTCTGGGTGGGGATGGTGATCAGGAACCAGCTGCCTACTCCTATAAGAAAGGGAGAGGTGCGCATGCGCGTGCTATAGCGCATCAGATGACACCTGGTAGTGAGGACGGATGCGGCGGTATGCTAGCGGGCGCCTGTGTCTCCTACAAGGTAAGCCAGTACTGGGACCCATAGTGCTGCGATGTGCAGACAGAAATCTGCCACCCTGCGGTGGGGACACAGACCCCATACTGACAGTACCCCCCTCTTACGCCCCCTCCTCCACTCTTCAGCAACAGAGGGGCATGAATATTCTCAGCATATTCCCATGACCTTTCTTCAGGCCCGTGGCCCTTCCAGTCCACCAAACAAAAGGTCTTACTTCTGATAATCCTCCTGTATAGACTGTCCTTGACTTCAAACTCATCATCCATAGTGACAGGAGGAGGGTTCTGTGACGTGCCTTAGCAAAACCTGTTAAAGACAGCTGGCTTAAGTTACGAAACATGAAATGAGTTGGGAATGCGCAAGGTAGCAGGTAGTTTGAGCTTGTAGGCAACAGGATTAATTTTCTTGATCACAGAAAAAGGTCCCAAGAATCGCGGAGCCAGTTTGTAAGAGGGAAGTCTGAGACGGATATTCTTGCAAGAAAGCCATACCTTGTCTCCAATGGCAAACTGAGGATGAGGTCTGCACCTCTTATCTGCAGACCTTTTCATCTGGTCCGCTGTTCTCTGAAGCGATACCGTACCTTAGTGTCAGACCAGACACTTGGATGTCGTCCGTAGACCACAAAAAATGGAGATTTACCTGTGGCTTGGTTGACTCTATCGTTATGAGCAAATTCCGCCCAGGGAAGATGCATTGGTGAAATGTCGCAGGAAGCTGACCAATATTTTTTTCATGCGTTCCACCTGGCCGCTAGTCTGTGGATGATAGGCAGAGGAAAAGTCCAAAAAGACATTCAGAAACTTACATAAAGATCTCCAGAACCTGGAGGGGAATTGAACTGTGGAGAGGAAATCAATGAAGGCGGAAGATATGTAAAATGAATAGCTCAGCCAGATGAGGAGCAGATGGCAGACCTGGAAGCGGAATAAAGTGTGACATCTTAGAAAAACGGTCAACGACACCCCAAATGACTGTACAGTAAAAGTCCGGGTTCGGTGTTCGGCACTTTCTTGGCGCTTTCTTGGCGCTTTTTGAAAGGCTGCAAAGCCGCCAATCAGCAAGCGTCATACTACTTGCCCCAAGAGGCCATCACAGCCATGCCTACTATTGGCATGGCTGTGATTGACCAGTGCAGCATGTGACCCAGCCTCTATATAAGCTTGGGTCACGTAGCGCTGCACGTCACTCTGCTGTTACAAGTGTAGGGAGAGGTTGCAGCTGCGACGTTAGGGCGAGATTAGGCAGTGATTAACTCCTCCAAAAGACTTCATTCAGTGATCGATCTACAGCTGTGGATCATTGAACTGCTGCTATTCAATTGTTCACTGTTTTTAGGCTGCCCAGAGCGTTTTTCATTCACTTTTTTCTGGGTTGATCAGCGGCCATTTTGTGTCTTGTGGTGCGCTAGCACAAGCTGCCACCAAGTACATTTAACCATCAATAGTGTGGTTATTTTTTGGCCATATACTACATCAGGGGCAAGCTGAGCCTGTCACTAAGTGCATTTAACCATCAATAGTGTGGTTATTTTTTGGCCATATACTACATCAGGGGCTTGGCTGAGCCTGTCACCAAGTGCATTTAACCATCAATAGTGTGGTTATTTTTTGGCTATATCCTACATCAGGGTCAAGCTGTCATCAAGTGCATTTAACCATCAATAGTGTGGTTATTTCTTGGCCATATACTACATCAGGGGCAAGCTGAGCCTGTCACAAAGTGCATTTAACCATCAATAGTGTGGTTGTTTTTTGGCTATATCCTACATGTGGGGCAAGCTGTCACACCAAGTGCATTTAACCATCAATAGTGTGGTTATTTTTTGGCTATATCCTACATATGGGGCTTGGCTGTGCTTGCTATTTTATTGAGGGGTGAAATACAATTGCCAAAATAGCAGTACCCTAAATCTGGTGTTTCAGCTGTGGCCAGCCAATTGTAATACTGTCTGCTGTCTGGCATAGGATATATTTTTGTTCAGGGTTGAAATACAATTCCCAGTTTTGCAATTCTCTAAATTAGTGGTTTCTGCTGTATCAGGCCTACTTTAAATCTATCCCTAAAAGGGTATATTAGATTCAAGGTGCTGATAGGGTAATTCTCAATAACTTCACACACACGCTACTGTGCAGATCCAAGTCTAATTCTGTCCGTAAACGTATACCTGTCACCCAACGCCTAAATAATAGGCCTCAAATTTATATTCATCCAAATCTGTCATTATTGCTTTAGCTGGTCAAGTTATTTAGTCTCCGTCAAAGCACAGTTTTTATTCTGGGTTGAAATACAATTCCCAATTTTGCAATTCTCTAAATTAGTGGTTTCTGCTGTATCAGGCCTACTTTAAATCTATCCCTAAAAGGGTATATAAGATTCAAGGTGCAGATAGGGTTATTCTCAATAACTTCACACACACGCTACAGTGCAATTCCAAGTCTAATTCTGTGTGCAAACGTATACCTGTCACCCAGCGCCTAAAAAATAGGCCTCAAATTTATATTCATCCAAATCTGTCTTTATTGCTTTAGCTGGTCAAGTTATTTAGTGTCCGTCAAAGCACAGTTTTTGTTCTGGGTTGAAATACAATTCCCAATTTTGCAATTCTCTAAATTAGTGGTTTCTGCTGTATCAGGCCTACTTTAAATCTATCCCTAAAAGGGTATATTAGATTCAAGGTGCTGATAGGGTAATTCTCAATAACTTCACACACACGCTACTGTGCAGATCCAAGTCTAATTCTGTCCGTAAACGTATACCTGTCACCCAGCGCCTAAATAATAGGCCTCAAATTTATATTCAGCTAAATCTATCATTACTGCTGTGCCTGTATTAGTGTAATGCGGTACCTAAATAGATAGCCAGATAGTGTTAGGTGTCTGTAAAAAAAGGCTTGAATTTGAATTCAATACATTGGGCCAAATAATATTTTTCTTATTGTGGTGAACGGTAACAATGAGGAAAACATCTAGTAAGGGACGCGGACGCGGACATGGTCGTGGTGGTGTTAGTGGACCCTCTGGTGCTGGGAGAGGACGTGGCCGTTCTGCCACAGCCACACGTCCTAGTGTACCAACTACCTCAGGTCCCAGTAGCCGCCAGAATTTACAGGGATATTTGGTGGGGCCCAATGCCGTTCTAAGGATGGTAAGGCCTGAGCAGGTACAGATATTAGTCAATTGGGTGGCCGACAGTGGATCCAGCACGTTCATATTATCTCCCACCCAGTCTTCTGCAGAAAGCGCACAGATGGCGCATGAAAACCAAGCCCATCAGTCTGTCACATCACCCCCATGCATATCAGGGAAACTGTCTGAGCCTCAAGTTATGCAGCAGTCTCTTATGCTGTTTGAAGACTCTGCTGGCAGGGTTTCCCAAGGACATCCACCTAGACCTTCCCCAGCGGTGGAAGAGATAGAATGCACTAACGCACAACCACTTATGTTTCCTGATGATGAGGACATGGGAATACCACCTTAGCACGTCTCTGATGATAACGAAACACAGGTTCCAACTGCTGCGTCTTTCTGCAGTGTGCAGACTGAACAGGAGGTCAGGGATGAAGACGATGCAGGAGACGATGAGGTCCTAGACCCCACATGGAATGAAGGTCGTGCCACTGACTTTCACAGTTCGGAGGAAGAGGCAGTGGTGAGACCGAGCCAACAGCGTAGCAAAAGACAAAGAGGGAGCAGTGGGCAAAAGCAGAACACCCGCCACCAAGAGACTCCGCCTGCTACTGACCGCCGCCATCTGGGACCGAGCACCCCAAAGGCAGCTTCAAGGAGTTCCCTGGCATGGCACTTCTTCAAACAATGTGCTGACGACAAGACCCGAGTGGTTTGCACGCTGTGCCATCAGAGCCTGAAGCGAGGCATTAACGTTCTGAACCTTAGCACAACCTGCATGACCAGGCACCTGCATGCAAAGCATGAACTGCAGTGGAGTAAACACCTTAAAAACAAGGAAGTCACTCAGGCTCCCCCTGCTACCTCTTCTGCTGCTGCCGCTTCGGCCTCTTCTGCTGCTGCCGCCTCGGCCTCTTCCTCCGCCTCTGGAGGAACGTTGGCACCTGCCGCCCAGCAAACATGGGATGTACCACCAACACCACCACCTGCGTCACCAAGCATCTCAACCATGTCACACGGCAGCGTTCAGCTCTCCATCTCACAAACATTTGAGAGAAAGCGTAAATTCCCACCTATCCACCCTCGATCCCTGGCCCTGAATACCAGTATTTCTAAACTACTGGCCTATGAAATGCTGTCATTTAGGCTGGTGGACACAGACAGCTTCAAACAGCTCATGTCGATTGCTGTCCCACAGTATGTTGTTCCCAGCCGGCACTACTTCTCCAAGAGAGCCGTGCCTTCCCTGCACAACCAAGTATCCGATAAAATCAAGTGTGCACTGCGCAACGCCATCTGTGGCAAGGTCCACCTAACCACAGATACGTGGACCAGTAAGCAGGGCCAGGGACGCTATATCTCCCTAACTGCACACTGGGTAAATGTAGTGGCGGCTGGGCCCCAGGCGGAGAGCTGTTTGGCGCACGTCCTTCCGCCGCCAAGGATCGCAGGGCAACATTCTTTGCCTCCTGTCTCCTCCTCCTCCTACTCAGATTCCTCCTCCTCTTCTTCCACCTGCTCATCCAGTCAGCCACACACCTTCACCACCAACTTCAGCACAGCCCGGGGTAAACGTCAGCAGGCCGTTCTGAAACTCATATGTTTGGGGGACAGGCCCCACACCGCACAGGAGTTGTGGCGGGGTATACAAAAACAACACGACGAGTGGTTGCTGCCGGTGAGCCTCAAGCCCGGCCTGGTGGTGTGCGATAATGGGCGAAATCTCGTTGCAGCTCTGGGACTAGCCGATTTGACGCACATCCCTTGCCTGGCGCATGTGCTGAATTTGGTGGTGCAGAAGTTAATTCGCAACTACCCCGACATGTCAGAGCTGCTGCATAAAGTGCGGGCCGTCTGTTCGCGCTTCCAGCGTTCACATCCTGCCGCTGCTCGCCTACAGCGTAACTTCGGACTTCCCGCTCACCGCCTCACATGCCACGTGCCCACCAGGTGGAACTCCACCTTGCACATGCTGGACAGACTGTGCGAGCAGCAGCAGGCCATAGTGGAGTTTCAGCTGCAGCACGCACGGGTCAGTCGCACTGCGGAACAGCACCACTTCACCACCAATGACTGGGCCTCCATGCGAGACCTGTGTGCCCTGTTGCGCTGTTTCGAGTACTCCACCAACATGGCCAGTGGCGTTATCAGCGTTACAATACCACTTCTATGTCTCCTTGAGAAAACACTTTCGATGATGGAAGAGGAGGTGGCCCAGGAGGAGGAGGAGGAGGAAGAGGGGTCATTTTTAGCACTTTCAGGCCAGTCTCTTAGAAGTGACTCAGAGGTAGGTTTTTTGCAACAGCAGAGGCCAGGTACAAATGTGGCCAGACAGGGCCCACTACTGGAGGATGAGGAGGATGAGGATGAGGAGGAGGTGGAGGAGGATGAGGATGAAGCATGTTCACAGCGGGGTGGCACCCAACGCAGCTCGGGCCCATCACTGGTGCGTGGCTGGGGGGAAATGCAGGACGATGACGATACGCCTCCCACAGAGGACAGCTTGTCCTTACCTCTGGGCAGCCTGGCACACATGAGCGACTACATGCTGCAGTGCCTGCGCAACGACAGCAGAGTTGCCCACATTTTAACGTGTGCGGACTACTGGGTTGCCACCCTGCTGGATCCATGGTACAAAGACAATGTGCCCACCTTACTTCCTGCACTGGAGCGTGATAGGAAGATGCGCGAGTACAAGCGCACGTTGGTAGACGCGCTACTGAGAGCATTCCCAAATGTCACAGGGGAACCAGTGGAAGCCCAAGGCGAAGGCAGAGGAGGAGCAAGAGGTCGCCAATGCAGCTGTGTCACGGCCAGCTCCTCTGAGGGCAGGGTTAGCATGGCAGAGATGTGGAAAAGTTTTGTCACCACGCCACAGCTAACTGCACCACCACCTGATACGGAACGTGTTAGCAGGAGGCAACATTTCACTAACATGGTGGAACAGTACCTGTGCACACCCCTCCACGTACTGACTGATGGTTCGGCCCCATTCAACTTCTGGGTCTCCAAATTGTCCACGTGGCCAGAGCTAGCCTTTTATGCCTTGGAGGTGCTGGCCTGCCCGGCGGACAGCGTTTTGTCTGAATGTGTATTCAGCACGGCAGGGGGCGTCATTACAGACAAACGCAGCCGCCTGTCTACAGGCAATGTGGACAAGCTGACGTTCATAAAAATGAACCAGGCATGGATCCCACAGGACCTGTCCATCCCTTGTGCAGATTAGACATTAACTACCTCCCCTTAACCATATATTATTGTACTCCAGGGCACTTCCTCATTCAATCCTATTTTTATTTTCATTTTACCATTATATTGCGGGCAACCCAAAGTTGAATGAACCTCTCCTCTGTCTTGGTGCCGGGGCCTAAAAATATCTGACAGTGGCCTGTTCCAGTGGTGGGTGACATGAAGCCTGATTCTCTGCTATGACATGAAGACTGATTCTCTGCTGACATGAAGCCAGATTCTCTGCTATGGAACCTCTCTCCTCTGTCTGGGTGCCGGGGCCTAAATATATGACAAAGGACTGTTCCAGTGGTGGGTGACGTGAAGCATGATTCTCTGCTATGACATGAAGACTGATTCTCTGCTGACATGAAGCCAGATTCTCTGCTATGGGACCCCTCTCCTCTGTCTGGGTGCCGGGGCCTAAATATATGACAATGGACTGTTCCAGTGGTGGGTGACGTGAAGCCTGATTCTCTGCTATGACATGAAGACTGATTCTCTTCTGACATGAAGCCCGAATCTCTGTTATGGGACCTCTCTCCTCTGTCTGGGTGCCGGGGCCTAAAAATATCTGACAGTGGCCTGTTCCAGTGGTGGGTGACATGAAGCCTGATTCTCTGCTATGACATGAAGACTGATTCTCTGCTGAGTCGCTGACATGAAGCCTGAATCTCTGTTATGGGACCTCTCTCCTCTGTCTGGGTGCCGGGCCTAAAAATATCTGACTGTGGCCTGTTCCAGTGGTGGGTGACATGAAGCCTGATTCTCTGCTATGACATGAAGACTGATTCTCTGCTGACATGAAGCCAGATTCTATGTTATGGGACCTCTCTCCTCTGTCTGGGTGCCGGGGCCTAAATTATATGACAATGGACTGTTCCAATGTTGGGTGACGTGAAGCATGATTCTCTGCTATGACATGAAGACTGATTCTCTGCTGACATGAAGCCTGAATCTCTGCTATGGGACCGCTCTCCTCTGCCTTGGTGCCTGGGCCTAAATATCTGACAATGGACTGTTCCAGTGGTGGGTGACGTGAAGCCTGATTCTCTGCTATGACATGAAGCCTGATTCTCTGCTATGACATGAAGACTGATTCTCTGCTGACATGAATCCAGATTCTATGTTATGGGACCTCTCTCCTCTGCCTGGGTGCCGGGGCCTAAATATCTGACAATGGACTGTTCCAGTTTTGGGTGACGTGAAGCCTGATTCTCTGCTATGACATGAAGCCTGATTCTCTGCTATGACATGAAGATTGATTCTCTGCTGACATGAAGCCAGATTCTATGTTATGGGACCTCTCTCCTCTGCCTGGGTGCCGGGGCCTAAATATCTGACAATGGACTGTTCCAGTTTTGGGTGACGTGAAGCCTGATTCTCTGCTATGACATGAAGACTGATTCTCTGCTGACATGAAGCCTGATTCTCTGCTATGGGACCTCTCTCCAATTGATATTGGTTAATCTTTATTTATTTTATTTTTATTTTTATTCATTTCCCTATCCACATTTGTTTGCAGGGGATTTAACTACATTTTGCTGCCTTTTGCAGCCCTCTAGCCCTTTCCTGGGCTGTTTTACTGCCTTTTTAGTGCCGAAAAGTTTGGGTCCCCATTGACTTCAATGGGGTTCGGGTTCGGGACGAAGTTCGGGTCGGGTTCGGATCCCGAACCCGAACATTTCCGGGAAGTTCGGCCGAATCCAGGTGTTCGCTCAACTCTACTGTACAGCCCTCGGAGACAGGTAAATCGGTTATAAAGTCCATACCAATATGCTGCCATGGGACCTCAAGCAACGGTAGAAGCAATAATAAACCTGCAGGTTTCAGTCTGGGAGACTTATTCTGGGCACACAAGGTACAGGAAGCCACAAAGTCTCCAATATTCGCGGTTATGGATGGCCACCAGTAATGTCTGGAGATTAGATTCAAGGTCCCCCATTGACTTTGGTGGCCAGCAATCTTGGATGCATGCCCCCACCGTAAAACCTTCCTTCGTTTACATTCTGGAACAAAGATCTTACCTGGGGGAACCTTGGACAAGTTGACTGGAGCCACTGGGACTACTTTAGTTGGTTCAATGATTAACTGGGGTTGGTCTTCTGAATCTGTGGTTTCAAAGGACCTGGAGAGTGTGTCCGCTTTGATATTTTTTCAGCGGACCGAAAATGCAGTTGAAAATTAAATCGGGCAAAGAAGAGAGACCAACGAGCCTGGCGAGGATTGAGTCGTCGAGTTGACTGCAAATAGGTCAGGTTATTATGATCGGTGTAAATTATGACCGGTATGCTAGAACCTTTAAAAATATATATCCATTCCTCTAGAGCCAACTTAATTGCTAGGAGTTCCCTGTCCCCAATAGAATAGTCTTTTTCGGCAGTGGAAAATAATTTAGAAAAAAAAAACACAAGGAGACATACGACCTGAGGCATTATTGTGTGACAGGATCGCCCCGGCTCCCACGGAGGATGCGTCCACCTCCAAGAAGAACTGTTTGTTGGGTTCTGGGCGTCTAAGCACTGGAGCTGAAGAAAAGGCTTGCTTGAGGGAGAAGAATGCCATCTCTGCTTCAGGGGACCATTGTTTGGGATTGGCACCCTTCTTGGTCAGACGGGAAATAGGAGCTGTCAGGGTAGAAAAATTACGGATGAATTGACGATAGTAATTGGCAAAATCCAAGAACCTTTGTATTGCCTTCACAAACTGCAAAGAAAAAAGGGGTCAGTCAGCACATCCCAATGCGCAGGGACACCAGGAGAGATATAGTTGTGGACTCTCATTGCATTTTTTGGTGGCCATTTGGCACCAGGAGTGGTGTGGGGTGGGCCCGGCATGCATGTTGGTACCTGCATTCCTTGGATATAATGGAGCCCATTTTGGCACCAAGGATGACAGAAATTAAAGCAGGCCCACCATGCATGTGGAACCTACACTCCCTGAATTGTATGGTAGAATTTAGTGTTAGGAACCCGTCTTACAGAGATCGCCTTGACGTGCGGCAGACAGGCTCAAATAATTTTGTACAAAATGATTTGCCAAGCTTCTCTAATTTATAAGTATAGCGCTAGCAATTATTATGCATTTTTGTACTTTATTTGGTTTGCAGAGAGCTGTTGCATTGCATGTTTTATTTTACAGTGTTGTTCTCAGCCATAGCAACGTGCCCCTGCGCATTGGGATGTGCTGACTGACCCCTTTTTTCTTTGCAGTTTGTACTGGAGGTGTGGCTGACACCTCAGTCGTGCACTCCTGACCAGCTTGTCTGCCCCATAGGCTGATTTTAATTAGTGTGAGTATATAGCTTGGCCTGCTCTACCCTCATTCACTGGAAGCCATTTGGCACCAGGAGAGATATAGTTGTGGACTCTCATTGCATTCTTTGGTGGCCATTTGGCACCAGGAGTGGTGTGGAGTGGGCCCGGCATGCATGTTGGTACCTGCATTCCTTGGATATAATGGAGGCCATTTTGGCACCAAAGATGACAGAAATTAAAGCAGGCCCAGCATGCATGTGGAACCTACACTCCCTGAATTGTATTGTAGCCGTCATGGCACATAACAGGTAGAATTTAGTGTTAGGAACCCATCTTACAGAGATCGCCTTGACGTCCTGCAGACGGGCTCAAATTATTTTGTACAAAATGATTTGCCAAGCATCTCTAATTTATAAGTATAGCACTAGCAATTATTATGCATTTTTGTACTTTATTTGGTTTGCAGAGAGCTGTTGCATTGCATGTTTTGTATTGCCTTGAGGCCGGAGGGATGGGGCCAGTCGAGCACTGATGCCACCTTTCCAGGATCCATTTTAAGACCATGATCCGAGATGATATACCCCAGGAAGGGCAGGGACGACTTTCAAAGACACACTTTTCCAATTTAGCATACAGATAATTCTCTCGTAAGCGTTGTAAGACTATCTGCACATGCCTGCAATGAGTTCTGATGCCTATGGAAAAAATAAGAATATCATCCAAATAGACAACAAGACAAGAATAGAGCAGATCTCAAAAAATATCATTGACAAACTCCTGGAAGACAGCAGGGGCATTACTGAGTCCGAAGGGCATCACAAGGTATTCATAGTGGCCATCCCTGGTATTAAAAGCTGTCTTCCATTCGTCACCTTCACAAATCCGTATTAAATTATATGCCCCCCGCAAGTCCAGCTTAGCAGCCCCACGGAGTCTATCAAATTATTCTGAAATTAATGGTAAAGGGTATTTATTCTTGATGGTGATCTTATTCAGACCACGGTAGTCTATATAGTGGCAAAGAGACCCATCTTTCTTTTTCACAAAAAAGAATCCTGCGGGTGAAGAAGAGTTCCTGATGAAACCCCTCTCAAGGTTCTCCTTAATGTAATCTGCTGTAGCCTGCGATTCAGCAGGAGACAGAGGATAAACACGACCCCGAGGAGGAGATGTCTCAGGTAGTAAATCAATTGGGTGGTCATAGTGGCGATGGGGTGGTAGTATCTCAGCCTCTTTTTTATCGAACACATCCGCAAAGGAATGATAGACCAATGGCAAGGCCTCCAGGTTTTTAGGGAGGGATATAGAGACCCTTCGTTGAATAGAACATATGCACTTGCCTTGGCACAGCTGTCCCCATTGAAGAACCTCTCCAGAGCTCCACTCGATTACTGGATTGTGCATCCTAAGCCAGGGCAACCCCAGCAAAAGAGAATGGGACAGTTCAGGGAGCACATATAGAGAAATCTTTTCAACATGTAAGCACCCCACGAACCGCACTGGATCCGTCAGTACTTGTCCACTGACTGCAGTCACCAGCAGGGGATTTTTAAGCAGGCGTACAGGAATGTGGTATTGACTCACCATAGCTTGGTGTCTGAAGTTCCCCGCAGACATGGAATCCAAGGAAGCAGATATGGAAACATTGATGCCCCCAAGAACCAGATTCACAGGAATTTAGAGAGTGGAACAGTTTTCGCCTAAGGCTGCCTCTCCCAAAGACCCTAAGCATTGAAGTTTCCCGACTTCTGGGGACAGTTGTGGACACGGTGACCCGGACCACCACAGTAGAGGCAGAGACCAGAAGACATGCGAAGATGACGTTCCTCATCCGAGAGCCGAGTGGAATTCACCTGCATGGGTTCAGGATCCGAAAAGGAGGTCCGTAATGGAGGC